>NW_011494940.1:3525536-3526428 GCF_000754665.1 Bison bison bison
TTTAATTTCATGGCTGGAATCACCATCTGCAGTGATTTTGAAGCCCAGAAAAATAAAGTCTGACACTGTTTCCCCATCTATTTCCCATGAAGTGATAGGACCAGATGCCGTGATCTTAATTTTCTGAATGTTGAGCTTTAAGCCAACTTTTTCACTCTCCTCTTTCACTTTCATCAGGAGGCATTTTAGTTCCTCTTCACTTTCTGCTATAAGGGTGGTGTCATATGCATATCTGAGGTTACTGATATTTCTCCCAGCAATCTTGATTCCAGCTTGTGCTTCTTCCAGTCCAGCGTTTCTCATGATGTACTCTGCATAGAAGTTAAATAAGCAGGGTGATAATATACAGCCTTGACATACTCCTTTTCCTATTTGGAACCAGTCTGCTGTTCCATGTCCAGTTCTAACTGTTGCTTCCTGACCTGAATATAGGTTTCTCAAGAGGCAGGTCAGGTGGTCTGGTATTCCCACCTCTTTCAGAATTTTCCACAGTTTATTGTGATCCACACAGTCAAAGGCTTTGGCATAGTCAAGAAAGCAGAAATAGATGTTTTTCTGGAACTCTCTTGCTTTTTCCATGATCCAGAGGATGTTGGCAATTTGATTTCTGGTTCCTCTGCCTTTTCTAAAACCAGCTTGAACATCTGGAAGTTCATAGTTCACGTATTGCTGAAGCGTGGCTTAGAGAATTTTGAGCATTACTTTACTAGCGTGTGAGATGAGTGCAATTGTGCAGTAGTTTGAGCATTCTTTGGCATTGCCTTTCTTTGGGATTGGAATGAAAACTGACCTTTTCCAGTCCTGTGGCCACTGCTGAGTTTTCCAAATGTGCTGGCATATTGAGTGCAGCACTTTCACAGCATCATCTTTCAGGATTTGAAATAGCTCCACT
>NW_011494940.1:3526564-3565397 GCF_000754665.1 Bison bison bison
TTTGACTGACTATTTTTCTTTTCTTTTTTTTCTTTTTTTAATTTTATTTTTAAACTTTACAATATTGTATTAGTTTTGCCAAACAACAAAATGAGTCCGCCACAGGTATACCCATGCTCCCCATCCTGAACCCTCCTCCCTCCTCCCTCCCCATACCCTCCCTCTGGGTCGTCCCAGTGCACCAGCCCCAAGCACCCAGTATCGTGCATCGAACCTAGACTGGCAACTCGTTTCATACATGATATTATACATGTTTCAATGCCATTCTCCCAAATCTCCCCACCCTCTCCCTCTCCCACAGAGTCCATAAGACTGATCTATACATCAGTGTCTCTTTTGCTGTCTCGTACACAGGGTTATTGTTACCATCTTTCTAAATTCCATATATATGTGTTAGTATACTGTACTGGTGTTTTTCTTTCTGGCTTACTTCACTCTGTATAATAGGTTCCAGTTTCATCCACCTCATTAGAACTGATTCAAATGTATTCTTTTTAATGGCTGAGTAATACTCCATTGTGTATATGTACCACAGCTTTCTTATCCATTCATCTGCTGATGGGCATCTAGGTTGCTTCCATGTCCTGGCTATTATAAACAGTGCTGCGATGAACATGGGGTACACGTGTCTCTTTCCCTTCTGGTTTCCTCAGTGTGTATGCCCAGCAGTGGGATTGTTGGATCATAAGGCAGTTCTATTTCCAGTTTTTTAAGCAATCTCCACACTGTTCTCCATAGTGGCTGTACTAGTTTGCATTCCCACCAATAGTGTAAGAGGGTTCTAAGGCCCACTTGACTTCACATTCCAGGATGTCTGGCTCTAGGTCAGTGATCACACCATCGTGATTATCTTGGTCATGAAGATCTTTTTTGTACAGTTCTTCTTGCCACCTATTCTTAATATCTTCTGCTTCTGTTAGGTCCATCCCATTTCTGTCCTTTATTGAGCCCATCTTTGCATGAAATGTTCCCTTGGTATCTCTAATTTCTTGAAGAGATCTCTAGTTCTTCCCATTCTGTTGTTTTCCTCTATTTCTTTGCATTGATTGCTGAGGAAAGCTTTCTTATCTCTCCTTGCTATTCTTTGGAACTCTGCATTCAGATGCTTATATCTTTCCTTTTCTCCTTTGCTTTTCACTCCTCTTCTTTTCACAGCTATTTGTAAGGCCTCCCCAGACAGCCATTTTGCTTTTTTGCATTTCTTTTCCATGGGGATGGTCTTGATCCCTGTCTCCTGTACAATGTCACAAACCTCCATCCATAGTTCATCAGGCACTCTATCTATCAGATTCCTTGAATTTATTTCTCACTTCCACTGTATAATCATAAGGGATTTGATTTAGGTCATACCTGAATGATTTAGTGGTTTTCCCTACTTTCTTCAATTTAGGTCTGAATTTGGCAATAAGGAGTTCATGGTCTGAGCCACAGTCAGCTCCTGGTCTTGTTTTTGCTGACTGTATAGAGCTTCTCCATATTTGGCTGCAAAGAATATAATCAAGCCTTCAATAAATTGTCTTAAATGCTCATCTAGACATGTGCAGCACTTTTAGGGACTGAAGGAGGGGCTTGCAACTCTCCTCGAGTACAGCAGAAGCCTGGCTTGCATGGAGTAGTGGTAAGAAGTGCAGTGGGGCCCTGAGGGGAAGTCTGTGGAGTATGGTCTAGAAGGAGCATTTATTTGGGGACCCCATCAGAATTCCGTTAGTATGTTAGAGTGAGAAACATCTTTTTCTGTTTGCCTAATACCTCATTTTCCCCTCCATCTTTTGCTGTGGAAGGATTTTACTTTCCCACCATGCTGAACTCAGGAGAGCCCATTTGACTTGCTGCGGCCAGTGAGGTATGTGCGCAAGGATCATGCATCACTTCCAGGCAGAAGCACTAAAAATCAGTGCATATTTCTCCCATGTCTCCCTTCCCTCAGTCTGTCCCAACTGGTCCTGGAATGTTGCTCGTCCTCCTTACTGTGGTTCATTGAGTGAAGGTGAGTGGGTCAAAGCCACAGCCAACTTTTGTTTGACATGTTACATTGGTGTGATGGTTAATTTTACATGTCAGCTTGAGTGGATCACAGGGTGCCCAGATATTAACTAAACATTTTTCCCAGATGTGTCTGTGAGAGGGTTTCCACATGATATTAGCATTCGAATGATGGGACTCAGTAAATTTACCTCCTCCGTGTAGGTGGGTATGATCCAACCTGTTGAGAGCATGAACAGAACCAGAGGAGGAAGAATTCTTGATTTTCTCTGTTTCAGCTCTTGAGCTGGGACATCTCATTTTATCTTCTGTGCTTGAGCTGGGATTTCTACCATGAGCTCCCCTGGTTCTCAAGCTTTCAGACTGGGACTGAACTACACAACCAGTTTTCCTAGGTCTCCAGGTTGCAGATTTTGGGGATGTCTTAGCCTCCATAATCGCATGAGCCAATTTCTCATTATCTATCTACAATTTGTTCTGTTTTTCTGGAAAATCCTGACCAACAAAGCAGGCAATAGGTAAACATTTGTAGCAATAACTTATTGAGACTTGGGGTTATTTGTTACGGCAGCATAGCCTGGCCTATCCTGACTCATACAATGGGCCTTTTCACAAACACAGAGAAGTAGCATAAGCAAGACTAAACCTCCTGTGTCATCCGGGAGGGACAGCTGACCTGTGTCACTCGGCATCTGCAATTCAAGTCCTGTGTCTTTGAGTGAAACTTTGACTTGTGCTTCACTTGGTCTACCATGTTCAGGCCAAGAAGGATGTTTTGGTGCCTCTGAAAAATGTCTTTTCTTCACCATAAGTGGTGTATTTGCTAACTCTCTCACCAGCTCCAATCTCAACTTTGGCTTCTAATGTTTACCTTTTATCTTACATTCAGGAAATCCAGTGGTAACTGTCTAGTGAGCTCTGTACTCTCATTCAGAGACAGTGTTTGATGAGTGTTGGTTTGATTTGTACAGATTTGTCAAAAATGACATTTAAGAAAACGACTGCTGCCTTGATGAGACCTGATTGTTTCTGTCTTGACTCCTTCGCAAATTTGTATGTATATTATCAAATTGATCTGAGTATTATGTTTTCCAATGAAATGATTTGATTTTAGGCAGATAATTTCATGTACATTAAAAAAAGGACAAGCCATGTAATTCTGCCAGAGCAGGGACCCAGATTAATTAGAAAGGCCTCATTAGTTCTGGTGCAGGGGGCGGGAGGAGTTGATAGGCGTGTCCCACTGACAATGGAGAAGTCACCACACCAAGATGGGCAGCCTGAAGCTGCACTCAGCAGGCAGCCCCGTAAACACTCAAACTGCTCACTCTTCTGCCCAGGTGTCTCTTGGTAAAGGCAGATAGAGGACGCAAAGCAATTACCCAGATAATTAAGGAAAAACAAACCTGTGTGTGGCAGGTGACTTGGGGAACTTTTACTCAATTTTCTAGGCAACCATTGAAATTCTTTGCCTCCCTGTTGTCAGCAGGAATATGATCTGGTTCATAACAGCTACTTTAACAATTATAATGTTCTCAGTTGGTAAATATCACTTCCTAGGAACTCCTGTACTCATCAATCTAGAGTTTGAAATAGCTCGTGGGATCTCAGGGCTGTATTGTTCCCACTGATTCATGGCAAAACCCCCAATAACTGCTGTGAAAATGTTAGGCTATTTGTGAAACTTTGGAAACAGCTTCTGGCAACTCTTGTTTTGTGATTCTGGGTAAGATGAGACCTGCACCCTCACAGGCTGGGCAAATGAGATTCCAGCTGTGATAGAGGCCAAGGAAGAGGATTCACTGTCAATCTCTGTATGAGGCATTTGCTACATTTTACCTCCAACACATTCCTAGGAGGCAGGTCCTACTATCATCACTTCAGAGACGAGAAAATGCAGCCTTATCCAGGAACACACTGGTGAGTGATAAAACTAAAATTTCCACCCAGATCTTTTTGATTCCAAAGTTATTTTTACTCTCCCAGTGGCCCGGAGAGAATCCAGGGCACCTATAGACAGCGTAACAAAAAGCAGAGACATCGCTTTGCTGACAAAGGCCTGTATAGTCAAAGCTATGGTTTTTCCAGTAGTCATGCATGGATATGAGAGTTGGACTATAAAGAAGGTCGAGCACTGAGGAACTGATGTTTTCGAATTGTGGTGTCTGAAAGAATCTCTTAGACTCAAGGAGATCAAACCAGTCAATTCTAAAGGAAATCAACCCTGAATATTCACTTGGGGGACTGATGCTGAAACTGAAGCTCCAATACTTTGGCCACCTGATGCGAAGAGCTGACTCATTGGAAAAGACCCTGAGGGCAGGAGGAGAAGGGGACAACAGAGGATGAGATGGTTGGATGGCATCACCAACTCAATGGACATGAGTTTGAGCTGACTTCAGGAGATGGTAAAGGACAGGGGCGTGCTGCAGTCCTTGGGGTTGCAAAGAGTCAGACCTGACTTAGTGACTGAATGACAACAGCAACGTAGTTTAAAAAACCTCATGGGTGTTTCTGGTGTCAGTGGAATTGGAAATTATATGTTAAGGCAATAGTTCTCAAAGTTTAGCATGCGTCAGAATCATCTGTAAGACTAGAAAACACACTGATGTCTGGTACCACACCTAGAGAGTGTCTCATCTGGTCTGGGTTAGGGCCCAAGTATTTGCACTTCTGACAAGTTCCCAAGTGATGCTGCTGCTGACACCCAGGGACCATACTATGAGAACCAGCACTACATTCAGGAACTCAGAGAACTCAGAGGATTTTATGTGACAATCAGCATAATGGGAATGAAATCAGATACCTGCAAAATCACCTTAGAAAGAATGGTTGAGAATAAGTCCTGACCAATAGGGAAACTAACACATTCTAGAGAGAATATGGGGGAATTTGTAATTTCATTGGTTCTGTCTTGTTGCAACAAAAATTCGAAGCGATGGACGGACAAGTGTTACAGCCCTCGGATGGACCAGTGTTACAGCTCCATGTTACAGCTCAGTTTATTTAGAAAGCAAAGGAAAACACATCCTGGAGGTGTGAGGGTGGGCTGACCTAAAAGATGTGAAGAGAAGGGAAACCCCTGGCCCAATTTTGGCTCCTCTTTTTATGTGTCTTTTTCTCCCCCTGGGCCTGCCCTGTGTAAACTGGGCCAGTCAGAAATGCTGTTTGTTCTACCTGAGGTCCTCACTCTGGTCCTCAGACCTTCCTTTGTTCTATTTTGGCGGGCTTTTCCCTTCTTTGTCTTTTAGCCACCACCATTCTGGACTTTTTTCCCCTATTCTAACTACCTAACAGTTGGAAGAGAGGCATTAATTATTAATAACAGAACAGACAGTTTCCCTCTGAAAGGAAGAAGTGATGAAACGATCTGTTTCTACCTTTCCTACCGATTCTCTGGACACTAAGCAACCTTGGTGGTTCTTTAGTCACTAAGTCATGTCTCTTGCGGACTCATGGACTGTAGCCTACCAGGCTCCTCTGTCCATGGGTTTTTCCAGGCAAGAATACTAGAGTGGTTTGCCATTTCCTTCTCCAGGGGATCTTCCAGACCCAGGAATCGAACCTGGGTCTTCTGCATTGCAGGCAGATTCTTTACCGACTGAGCTACAAGGGAAGCGAGCAACCTTATGAACATTAATTCAATTAACTCATTTGATTAATTTATTTTATTTTTCCAGGTGTCTGATATCTGAAGAGGTTTCAAGCAGAACGATTTTTCAGGAGTACCACTCTGCCTAATCCCCGCGGGTGCCATTTGTATTGAATTCTATGTAAATGGTGCCCCCTGGAGGAGTGGAAAGGAATATCATCCTAAGTGAAGGATCTAGCGTTGTTAAACATGATTTGTATGCCCCTAGATTCTGCTGTCACATTAAACTAGAAAACTGAGGACCTATGAGCACAGTCACTCTGAGGAACTTTCCCTTGAGAAAGACTTTTCTAGGCAATATTCCAAGTAACGCAGGATCTACAATTCTTCAAACAAGTGAAAATGGTAGGAAAAGATGGTTAACACATCCAAATGCTATCAGGATGTGTATCTCACTTCTCTGTTTTGTGGGGATAAAATTATTGCAAGATTTGACTTTACAAAGTAGAAATTTTGACGGAAACTGAAACAAATGTGTGTCTTTTTGAGAGAGCAAGAAGTCTCTTGGTTGGAACCCTTTGGTACAGAAGGGTTATTCTATGCCATGAGCCATGAGCGTAAAACCTGGAAGAGGCTCTGCGGCTCTGCATAAGACCCACTGATGTTCCTTGTCTCATGACCCTCTTCCCCCCATCAGAAGATCAAACTTATTCTTTGTGTCATGCTTTTCTATGACCTGCTAATTTTCCAAGATCCCTTGTATTCAAAGTATATACTTAACAGCTATGTGTCCTTACTTATCCTTCCCGGGTCTGTCTTTCCTTATTTATGGGATGACTACAAAGATGACCAATACAGAGATATAGATTGATAAAGCTGAGGACAGTGATTGACACACCCTGGCATCTATAAATGTTACTTGTTACTGTTGTTATTCAGACATGCTTATGAAGAAGGCCCTGTGGATGACTTGTACATATTGGGTATTTAAGGGATTGGCTTCCCTTGTAGCTCGGTCGGTAAAGAAACCACCTGCAGTGCAGGAATCCACCTTCAATGCAGGGGACCTGGGTTCGATTTGTGGGTCGGGAAGATACCCTGGAAAAGAAAATGGCAACCTACTCCAGTATTCTTGCCAGAAAAAAATCCCTGGTCAGAGGAGCCTGGTGGGCTACAGTCCATGGGATAGCAAAGAGTCAGACACGATGTAGTGACTAACTCACCAAGGGATTGGAAAGTGTTTAATTAGTGGAGATAATATTGGGTGGGCTTCCCTTGTGGCTCAGCTCATAAAGAATCTGCCTGCAGTGTGAGAGACCTGGGTTTGAACGCTGGCTATGGAACATCTCCTGGAGAAGGGAAAGGCTACCCACTCCAGTATTCTGGCCTAGAGAATTCCATGGACTGTATAGTTCATGGGGTTGCAAAGAGTCGGACACGACTGAGCGACTTTCATTTTCACTTTCAATGTTGGGTAGTCTAATCCATGTCTACAAGGGGGAGAGCTAGTAAGGCATGGAAGATAGTTAGATAAGAGAACCAGTAGAGAGATGTAACCTTGAACTCATCTGGAAAGCAGGTTATCAGGAGTAAGTGATTCCAGGGATTTTCCTGGTGTTTCAGCAGTTACCACTCCATGCTGCCAGTGCAGGGGGCCCAGGTTCGATCCCTGTTCAGGGAATTAGATCCCACGTGCCCCATGCCACAGCTAAGACCTGGCACAGCCAAATAATTAAAAATAAGCATTTTTAAAAGGAATACATGATTCCAATCTGATGACATTAGAGGGGGCTGTGGAAATGGGAATCGTATTTGGGAGAGAAGAAACAAACGGTGTCCATGGTGTGTGACCCAAATTCCCTCTTAAGAGTCATCTGGCCCTAATGAGAGTTGTTCATACTGCCACTGGTAGGCTACTAGGATCTGGAAATCAATTTATATGAGCTGTGACCAGCATTTAAAAAGAGAACAGAATGTAAAAGACCAGAGTCCCTTCATTGCACATAGCGAGTAAATCCTGTTTCACGAATCTTAGTGATGCATGTCCAGGTGGCCAGGGTCCTGGTCACAGTGTGTGTTATTCTTATCATGGATTTTGGTACTAGGAGTGTGAAAGTCACTGCTCTAGTGTATTCACTAGGGTAGGGAGTTTTCTCTGCTTTTGCAAAGTCTTCTTTATCTATTCTTCAGGCTGCTTTTTTTCTCCCCAGCCTTTTCTAAGCCAAAGCAAGTACCTACTTCTTGCCCTTCTAGTAGGGGAGCCTGGCCTCAGGGTACCTTCTAAAGTGATCTCCTCACCTCTGCAAAATCCCAGAGGTGATGGCGAGCCTGCTGGGGATCAGTTCCTCTCTTTTTTTTTTTTTTTGGTTTTTATGACCCAGTTGCTCACATATTTCAAATCTTTCATTGAAGTTTTGATGAAATACTTTAAACTTTGCTGCTTACCTTTAGTTTTCCTGAAGTCTAAGAAAACAGTGGCCTGGAATTGAAATCCTGTGCAGGGGTCACTTCTGCCATGCTCCTGCTTCATCATTGTGATTCCCTGACCTCAGGGCTACATCCCTCTCGGCTGGAGAGCTCTTCTTGCAATTTACTACCTGCAAATGTTTATTCATTTGAGGAGGAAAATGCTGCCTCATACAGAGTTCCATGCATTTTTTATTTACTTATGAATATTTTAAAATGGCGGGTCAAGTTTAAAATATCTATTTTAGATCCATCTGTCTCCTCTCCTCCTCCTGACCCTGGCCATGCTTTTCCAAGGGGTCTTAGAGGAAGAAGAAGGCTTGGCCTGCTTTTTTACTCCTTATCTCTCATTTCTTGGGGCACTTTTCTTCTTGATTACAGAGGGGAGATGGAAAGGGATGGATCTGTCATTCCCGGTGTGCATTGGCCATCCCTTGGCTATTGCTTCCTGTTTTAAACATGTGTTTATTTATCTATGGCTGCGCCACGGCATGTGGGATCTTAGTTCCCTGACCGAGCATCAAACCCATGTCCCCTGCAGTGGAAGCATGGAGTCCTAACCACTGGACCTCCAGATAATTCCATTGGCTATTCCTTCTTAGGTTGAGATGGACCAAGTACAGATACCCCCTGAGGGTGGACATCCCATGCTGCTTCCTTCTTGGGGTACACGTGTGAGTTCTTTACGCACCACTTAATATGAACCCAGAGCTCCATCTCTTGTTTCCATCAAGTTTCCTACCAAGGGAGACTAACTAGCTCAAGTTCTTTGAATCCCACTGCAGCTTTCACTACCAGTGATACACCCTGCCATTCTTTTTCCATCACTGGGGACACCCACCCTGTGCGTGGACCTCTTGTTTGGAGTACAGTAAGCATGGCTTTAGCCCAGCTATCTTCTGCAGTCAACCATGAGTCACTGCAGACTCAGGTTTCCTGGAAACACCAGGTAGCAGGAGGGCTGGTTTTCCCACTTCTAGTCTCTCTCTCTCTGCCCTCTGAGTTCTCCTCTCCCCTGCTCAGAGAGGCTCCGAGATTGAGCAGCTCAGCATGACTGCCCCATCGGCCTGTGTCCCCTGGGGATCAAGATGCCCACCCCCTCTTGTTTCTGACACCCCAATATCTGTGAGTATTCCCCTTTTTTATTCCTCCATGGAAAGTACTGAGGCTCTCACCTTTTCACTGATGACTCATGACAGGCAGTCTCTCCTCCCTCTCCTCTTCGTGGTCTTGTGCTTGCTTAGGGCAGGGAAATGGTTGAGATCAGTACAGCTTGTTGACTCTGGTCTATTAAAATGTTCTGCAGGGGTTCACGCCTCCAGCTGTCGGCAGCTGTCTTTAGAGTGGGAGGTGCTTGGTGTGTCTCTGCCTTCTGCTTCAGGTCTCAGTCAACGATTCTGAGACAACAGAATTACTATCATCAGCACCCCACTGTGTGCGAGATGAGGGATCTGTATCATCTACTCTATTCATATTTTAAAGAGTTAAGTTGGTTGTTCACTTTGGCAGCACTTGCACTAAAATTAGGGCTTCCCAGGTGGCTCAGCAGTAAAGAATCCACCTGCAATGCAGGAGACACAGGTTTGATCCCTGGGTCAGGAAAATGCCCTGGAGAAGGAAATGGCAACCCACTTCAGTATTCTTGCCTGGAAAGCCCACAGAGGAGCCTGGGGTGGTATATAGTCTGTGGGGTCTCGAATCAGTTGGACATGACTTAGCGACTAAAACAACAACAACAAATACTAAAATTGGAAGGATACAGAGAAGATCAGCATGACTCCTGCACAAGGATGACATGCAAATTTGTAAAGCATTTCATATATATATTTTTTTTACAGTGGAATATGACTCAGCCATAAAAACGAATGAAATAGTGCCATTTGCAGAGGCATGGACCTAGAGACACTCATACAGAGTGAACTAAATTAGAAAGAGAAAAACAAATATCATATAATATCCCTTATGTGTGAAATCCAGAAAGGTGGTATAGATGAACTTACTGACAAAGCAGAAATAGAGACAAAGATGTAGGGAGGAAACTTATGGACACCAAGGTGGGGGAAGAGGGGTATGGGATCACTTGGGAGACTGGGATTGACACATATACACCATTGATACTGGGCATAAAACAAATAGCTAACGAGAACTTACTGTTTAGCACCGGGAACCTTACCCCATGATCTGTGGGGATCTAAATGGGAAGGAAATCTGAAGAAGAGTGGATATATGTCTACGTAAAAGTGACTCACTCTGCTGTATGCCTGAAACTAAACAGCATTGTAAAGAAACTACACTCCAATAAAAGTTAATTAAAAGGAAGAAATAAGTAAATTGGGCCTTTAAAAAAAAAGAGTTAAGTTGCAAGGCTCTGAAACTGAAATTTTGAAATGTCTATAAACATCCCTGAACATATTGCCAAGAGATGGTGTCTTTTCTTGAGAGAAAAGCTGTTCTGATTGGAAAGGCTTGTGGACTTGGGATTGGACCTGGTTCATATAGCAGCTGCAACACTGTCCCCGAGCAGATATACTGTGCTTAGTCGCTCACTGGTGTCTGACTCTTTGCAACCCCATGGACTGCAGCCTGCCAGGCTCCTCAGTCCATGAAGATTCTCTAGGCAAGAATACTGGAGTGGGTTGCCATGCCCTCCTCCAGGGGGTCTTCCCAACCCAAGGATTGAACTCAGGTCTCCTGCATTGTAGGCACATTCTTTACCATCTGAACCACCAGGGAAGCCCAAGAATACCGGAGTGGGTAGCCTATCCCTTCTCCAGTGGATCTTTCCAACCCAGGAATTGAATCAGGGTTTCCTGCATAGCAGGTGGATTTTTTACCAGCTGAGCTACTAGGGAAACCTGCTCCCCACCCCCCCCCCCAGCAGATCCTTCTCGAAATTAAACAGCAGAAACTAAAAATGCACAAAAGAAGGGGAGGAATTCCCCTTTCCCAGAATAAGCAAATCTATTTTGGTCTGTAATGCATATCCATTAAATAGAAGTAACTAGAAAAAAATAACATCATAATTATACTCAGTACAGTTTTATTTTCAGGAATCATAGAATTTGTGGGATTTCAAATATTGACCTGAAAAAAAAGGTATTTTAAAAACTACCTTTACATTATTTGGCTATTTTAGTAACTAGTTTACCATCCTTGTGGCATGTCGTGTGTGAATTTTGGATATTTTCCCCCAAATATCATCTGTTCATTTACTGCCATAGAAATGGACTTAACTATTATGAAACATTCAAATGGTAAAAAATGTTTGTTAAATGTCCACCCCTCTTTTTTTTTTAACCTAAGGTGGATGCTAACCTGGGAGGATGCAGGGGCAAATTAACATATGAGGTGGGAAGACAGTGTCTCTGCTCTGAACACACACGCAGAAATACCCCTGCAGTGTCCATCACCGTGACTTCCTGATGGAGTCACATTATCAATGAAGTGAAGTGAAGTCGCTCAGTCATGTCTAACTCTTTGTGACCCCATGGACTGTAGCCTACCAGGCTCCTCTGTCCATGGGATCCAGGGGGGACTGGCAATTCTCTTGCTGAAACTCTCAGAATTAATGCTCTTCTTTATCCTCTTCATTCTCTGCTCTGACTTGGCCTCCCATCTTTCTTTTTTTTTCCATGCAGGATCTTAATTCCCCAACAAAGGATTGAACTTGTGCCCCCTGCAGTGGTAACATGGAGTCTTAACCACTGGACCACCAAGGATGTCCCTGGGCTTCCATTTCGGAAGCTTCTGCAATGACCTCAGTTGCAGCATTGACATAATCCCTTCCATGGCCACAGATCCCAAGGAGTTGTCCTTCAACCTGCCCTGGTGACATGAGTGTGTGATTTCAAACTTCAAGGTTTCCTATGGCCCTCACTCAATAAGGAAAGTGTACCCTCTTCTTATCAGGGTACTTTTCTTTGATTCCTTCTTTTAGCTTCTCATGCCTTCTGAGCTCAGATCAAGCTTGAGACAATTTACACAGCATCTAGATTGAAAGGACATGAGTCTGAGCAAACTCTGGGACATAGTGAAGGACAAGGAAGCATGGCATGCTGCTGTCCATGTGGTTGCAGAGTTGGACATGCCTTAGCGACTAAAGAACAAGATTGAAAGGAAACAGTATATTTACAAAACTACATCCAAATAGTTTATTCTTGGTAACCATTGGTTGAGGCTACATTCTGGCTGTCACTTTGAAGTGGGGGTAATATTAAAATGCATACTTAACGACCAGTTGTCTTGGCACCATAATGGAAAGGGGAACTGACTAATTGCTAGGTCAAACCAGTGTACACAGGCTGAATATCAGGTTGGACAGGGGTCCTAGACAGGCAGGCCTCTGGGCCATGTTGCCAGTGGATGAGTTTTGTTAGGTATGCAGAGTGGTTTTGGACTCTCTTTCTGAGCCTTTAGGCCTTTAGGATGCATGTCCTCTCACATTTCCAGCCATGAAATTAAAAGACACTTGCTCCTTGGAAGAAAAGTTATGACCAACCTAGACAGCATATTAAAAAGCAGAGATGTTACTTTGCCAACAAAAGTCCATCTAGTCAAAGCTATGGTTTTTCCAGTGGTCATGTATGGATGTGGAATTGGATTATGAAGAAAGCTGAGGCCCGAAGAATTGATGCTTTTGAGCTGTGGTGTTGGAGAAGACTCTTGAGAGTTCCTTGGACTGCAAGGAGATCCAACCAGTCCATCCTAAAGGAAACCAGTCATGCATATTCATTGAAAGGACTGATGCTGAGGCTGAAACTCCAATACTTAGGCCACCTGATGTGAAGAACTGACTCACTGCAAAAGACCCTGATGCTGGGGAAGATTGAAGGCAGGAGGAAAAGGGGATGACAGGATGAGATGGTTGGATGGCATCACCGACCCAGTGAACATGAGTTTAAGTAAACCTCGGGAGTTGGTGATGGACAGGGAGGCTTGGCGTGCTGCAGTAAGGAGCTGGACACGACTGAGCAACTGAACTGAACTGATCTTGTCTCATGTCTTAGAGCTTACTGGCTTTGCTGATTTGTCTTACCTCTGCTTTCTGGAAACCATCTGCCTGGGCCAGACATTTTTTCAAACCTTTCTTTGTGGCCCCATCTTTGTCCCGGGGTGGTTCACTTCGATTTGTCTCTCCAAAGATCCCAAATTATTATCACTTGGACAGGTCCTCATACACGTGGGAATTGTACAACACCTCCTCTGATTGCTGGGCCAAAATTTCCACAGAGGTAGGCGTCCTATTCTGAATCTGAGCTACATCAGTATTGCAGCTACTCATTAAATTATAATTGACTTGGAAAGGAGAAACTAAACATAGAAGCAGACAATGGCCAGGCCCTATATAAAAATAGAACTCTGACCCACAACCTACAACAAACTTGCCCAGGAAACCAGCCCCTTTACTGACAATAAACTATCCAGGAAGCCAGCCTGTCATATGTCAGACTGCTGACTTGTTAGAGGTCAGACTACTATTTCTAATAACAATCTAGGGAGCATTGGCTACACAGTAATTTTTGTAACAGTCGACCCCAAATGCCCAGAACTTGATTAAAAATAGCTTCCCAATTTTTTGTCCCGCTTCCAACTGAGGGTCAACCAGAAAAAGCCAAATATGTACCCTTAACCGCTCACGGAAGACGCCCTGCTATGATTTAGCCCTCCTCCAGCTTTCCTGAGCCCACAGCCTGCACTCAGAGCACACCTGAAGCCTCTCTGTTTTGTACCATCAAGTTCTCTACTTCCCTGCCTGCCTTTGCATCTTTGCCAAGATGCCAGGGACAGTGGCCGACTCACTTCTTATCCAAGTTCTGAATAAATAGCCCTTCATTATTCTCATTTGATTGATCTTTGTCTATTTCCACAGAAATACATTCAATTCTAACTCTTTAGATGTCATAATGATGATAAAAGCCTTCAGTAAAATTTAGGCAAATTATTTTAGAAAGGAAAAATAAGATTTTTTTTTTTTGCATTATGTAAAAGTTTAAGGAGGGTGGTATGGAGGGAGGAAAATGTCCCCTTTAGCATTTTTTAAAATTTATATTTACATTTATTTTAATTGGAGGATAATTGCTTTACAATATTGTTCTGGTTTCTGCCATACTTTAACATCTTTTGAATCTCCTGATTCAATTTTCTGATTTTTCCTACTACCACATAAATTTGCAATAAAACAGCCAACTATAAAATGTTGAACTTTGCTACTTTTAAGCTGAAAACTTTTTTGAAGCTTAAGGCAGTCATTTCTGCAAAAGATGGCTTTTGGGTTTATTAATTAAAAAGAAGGCAGGGAGTATTTGAAATATTATCATCTGGGTGACTTTATTCTACATTTATAAATACAGCCTCACCACCATGAAGAGAAATGGAAAAGAGTTTGGAATACGGTGATAGCTTAAAACTGAAAATAATTCTTTTTAACATGAATAATTACCCCACCAGTTTTATAACCTAATAAAAATCAAAGAAAAACCCTGGGCATTTTAATTATGAGAAATCACATGTATTCTGGGAAATTAGAGACATAACCCACATACTTGTACTTCAGAATCCTCATTTCAGAAATTCTCTCCTTGGAGATTTTCCAAAGAAGTGGATTTCATGAACTGGCTTCTTGGCAGGATCCAATAAACACAAAGTTCAGTAAGAGACATACTGGTTTTGAGTTCGAATTTAGCAACAATTTACTTCACATTAAAAAAAAAAAAAATTAAAATTTTTTTGGGCTTCCCTAGTGGCTCCGATGGTAAAGAATCTGCCTCCAATGCAGAGGACCCGGGTTCAATCTGGAAGATCCCCTGGAGAAGGGAATGGCAACCCACTTCAGTATTCTTGCCTGGGAAATCTCTTGGACCGAGGGGCCTGGTGGGCTATATGTAGTCCATGCTGTCGCGAAGAGTCCAACATGACTCAGCAACTAAACAACAAGTGTTTTATTGGAGTATTATTGCTTTATGATGTTGTGTTAGTTTCTACTGTACAATGAAGTGTATCCGGTATACATATGTCCTGTTCCCGCTTGGGATTTCCTCCTAACCCCCGCACCCCAATCCCACCCATCTAGGTCATCACAGAACACTGAACGGAACACTCTGTGCTGTATATCAGGTTCCCACTGGCTATTTCACACATGGTGGTATATATATGTCAATCCTATCTCCCAATTCATCCCACCCTCCCTTTCCCCCACTGTGTTCACCCGTCTGTTCTCTGTCTGTGTCTATTCCTGCCCTGCAAACAGGCTTATCTGTACCATTTTTCTAGATTCCGTATATATTTGTCAATATATATAGAGTGAAATAAGTCAGAAGGAGGAAAACTTCACATTGAACTGAGATGTGGAGTAGATGTCTTTGGACACTGTTTCCATTATATTTGTTCCTTTTAAAATATAGATTTTTTTTTCTTCTATACACTAGACAGAGACAGAGAAGAGAATACCCCAATAATTTTCTCACTTTCTAATAATCCCTTTAAAGTTTACTCTAATGTCTCTTATACACATTACTCATATTATGATGTAATTCCTACATCCTTCAGGGAATTCCACAAAGACTCTCTTTCTGGGTGTCTCCATTGGTGGTTGTGCTTTGAAGAAAAGGACATCAGAGGTGTTCAATTAGCACTTGTTGACAAATGGATTCAACACAAACTGCTGTTACGTTAACCTCAGTTTGGAAGATACGCTGAAACAAAAACAGTCATTTAGCACTTATTTTGTTAACACTGGTTTTGGATTATCTGGCCTGTTTTCACCCACCTCTGTGATTTATCTAATGAATTCACATTGACCATGTGTCTTTTGATTTCTTAATTATTCATTTTTGTTCTTGTGTAAAATGAGAATGTCTTGTACTCACTCTGCCCTGCTGCTGCTGCTACTGCTAAGTCACCTCAGTCGTGTCCGACTCTGTGTGACCCCATAGACCGCAGCCCACCAGGCTCTCCCGTCCCTGGGATTCTCCAGGCAAGAACACTGGAGTGGGTTGCCATTTCCTTCTCCAATGCATAAAAGTGAAAAGTGAAAGTGAAGTTGCTCAGTCGTGCCCGACTGTTAGCGACCCCATGGACTGCAGCCTACCAGGCTCCTCCATCCATGGGATTCTCCGGGCAAGAGTACTGGAGTGGGGTGCCATTGCCTTCTCCCACTCTGCCCTAGATTTATTTATTTACTTATCTGTGGCTGCGCTGAGTCTTCACTGCGGTCTTCTGGCTTTCTAAAGTTGCGGTGAGTGGGGTCTCACTGCCGTGCATGGGCTTCTCATTGCAGTGGCTTCTTCTCATCTCACAGCATGATCTCTAGGCACCCTCGTGCTTAGTTGCCCCCAGGGCATGTGGAATCTTCCAGGACCAAGGACCGAACCCATATACCCTGAATTGGCAGGTGGAGTCTTATCCACTGTCCCACCAGGGAATTCCCAGCCTGAGATTTTTAAGGATTAAAAAGACTTTCAGTGTTAACCTCCCAGCTTACCCTTCATTTACGGGCATGACCCTTCTCTACTTTCCCCAAGCTTCACTGTGCCTAGAAAGCACCTGGAGGATTTATTAAAACTTGGGGTGTTAGCCTCCAGCCCAGAGCTTCTGGTTCCCTAGGTCTGGGGTGGGGGGAGTCCAAGAATTTTGCAAATTTCAGGAGTTTCCAGGTGATGCTGCAAATCTCAGCACCACACGTTGAGATCTATTTCTACTGTATCCTGTGCTAGAAACAGGAATTCCTGTGTGTGTGTGTGTATGTGTGTGTGTGTGTGTGTGTGTGAGTGGTGATGGAAATGGCGGTGGTGGTGATACAGAGGTACAGTTTAACCAGGGCCACGTGGGGACATAGATCATTGTGAGGAAACTGCAGGGCTTTTGGAATGAGTCCAGGTCCCAAAGGTGTTCGGGAGAGGGGAAAAGAGGAAGAGAAAGCCTGATGTATTCCACACAGCTGGATGCTTCTCGCATTTGGATTTCATTGGAATGAAACTCCTAAATGGTGTAAGCACCCCAGAGGGGCTGCTACATTGTCATATCTCAGACACACATACAATATTGGTGTCTGCCGTTTATGCTGTCAGACTACATCATTAAAACTCTCTGCAGTGGTGGAGTAGCTAGATAAATATTTGTACATCTGGCTGCACACAGCCATTATTTATGTTTCCTTATTCTCCTGTTTGTCTCAAGAAATCTGAGTCAGATGGGGTAATTGGCTGTGAAGTTGAATCCCACCATCATAGTCATTCACCTGCTTAAAGATGGAAGTGGATGGATGATTTAGCGAGACTTGTAACCTGTTTATTGTCTGCCAAATGCTAAAGACAAGCAGCTCTTCGCAGATTACTGGATGTCTCCAGCTATGATGGATTCTTATAAAGACACTGCAAACAGGTGAATGTCAGTTCAGCAGAATAACAGTACACATTGGTATTTGGATCATTCTTGCGTACTATAAAATTGCAAGTGATTTCAGATTCTGAAAGGACTTTATAAGCTTCAGGTCTCAAGGCTCAGATTTTAACGGCACATTGTCTTTTCCATTTCAACTTTGTTTAAAGTATTTTATTATGGAAAATTGCAAGCGTATCCGGAATTAGAGAGAAGAGTATAATAAACTTTGATGGTGCTATCACCCAGATGCAATAATTATCATTATTTTGCCAACTGTGTTTAACCATTCTGCACTCTTGGGCCGCAGTAACTTTACTAGTAAATACCTCATTTCTGGGGCTTCTCGGGTGGCGCTAGTGGTAAAGAACCTGCCTGCCAATGCAAGACACATAAGACACATAGGTTTGATTCCTAGGTCAGGAAGATCCCCTGGAGGAGGACTTGGCAACCTACTCCAGTATTCTTGCCTGGAGAATCCCATGGACAGAGGAGACTGTTGGGCTACAGTTGGTAGGGGGGTCTCGAAGAGTTGGACACAGCTGAAGAGGCAGCATGCATACACGCATCTCATTTCTAACACATAAAGACTTTAAAACAACATACCCACAATAGTATTATCACATCTAACAAAATTATTATTTGAAATATTATTCCAATACATGCTGAAAGTTTTTCAATTGTCTCAAAATTTGTTAATTGTCCTATTTGTTCCATCAGGACTCAAACAAGTTTTTTTTTTTTTTGTAAATAGAGTTTGGTTGATTTATCTTTTATGCTTCTATTATTGTTTAACAGTTTCCTCCTCTCCCACCTCTTTGTTTTTAAACAAGCCATTTATTTGTTGAAGAGATGAGTCATTTTTCCTGTCGATTTCCTGCATTCTGTATTTGTTTGATTATTCTCTGTAGTCCAGTAGTCATGTATAGATGAGAGAGTTGGACCATAAAAAAAGGCTGAGCACCAAAGAACTGATGCTTTCGAATTAGCATGCTGGAGAAGACTCTTGAGAGTCCCTTGGACTGCAAGGAGATCAAACCAGTCAATCCTAAGGGAAATCAACCCTGAATATTCATCAGAAGGACTGATGCTGAAGCTGAAGCTCCAATATTTTGGTCACCTGATGAGAAGAGCTGACTCATTGGAAAAGACTCTGATGCTGGGAAAGACTGAGGACAGGAGAAGGGGATGACAGAGGATGAGATGGTTGGATGACATCACTTACTCAATGGGCATGAGTTTGAGCAAACTCCAGGAGATGGTGAAGGACAAGGAAGTCTGGTGTGCTGCAGTCCATGGGTTGCAAAGAGTCAGACACGACTGAGTGACTAACAACAACAGCCTTCATAAGGTGCTGTCGCTGCTGCTGCTAAGTCACTTCAGTCATGTCCGACTCTGTGCGACCCCATAGACGGCAGCCCACCAGGCTCCCCTGTCCCTGGGATTCTCCAGGCAAGAACACTGGAGTGGGTTGCCCTTTCCTTCTCCAATGCATGAAAATGAAAAGTGAAAGTGAAGTCACTCAGTCGTGTCCAACTCTTCGAGACCCCACCCACTGCAGCCCACCAGGCTCCTCCGTCCATGGGATTTTCCAGGCAAGAGTGCTGGAGTCGCTAACTTCACCTTTTCCCTCCCTTCATGATGGGCGCACTTAGTTCATCTGGGCCAGTTACAGGTCTTGCCTTTATCCTCTGGATCCAGTGCTCTTTGACTTCTAAAACATTTCACTTTGGTTTCCCACTTTTATGAAATTTTCCATTCTTTCCCAGATCAGATTTAGAAAAAAAAAAAAATTTATGTATTTCTTTGGCCGCACTGCGTCTTAGCTGTGACATGTGAGCTTTTAGTGGAGGCATGTGAAGTTTCAGCTGCAGCATGTGGGGTTTAGTTCCCTGACCAGGGACTGGACCTGGGTCCCCTGCACTGGGAGCGTGGAGTCTTAGCCACTGGACCCACCAGGGAAGTTCCTTTACCAGATCAGTTTTGTAACCATATTCTAATTTTCCATCTTTATCTTAGAAACAAACAAACCTTGGTTCCATAGCTCCTTGAAGATTGATTTCACTCATTTTCCATTGTTCTGTATAACCCAAATTCTCAAGGATTGTTAACTGTATTGGTTCCACCTCCTGAACTTTTCTTTAATATGTGCTGCCTCACCACTGTACTGAAATTTCTTGTCTCAGCATCACTGACAATCCTCACACAGCCGATTGCAATGTCTCCTTCTCTGTCCTCTTATCCACCCCTTGGGTATGTGATGGGGCTGGCCATTTGCTTCTTGAAACACTCTCTTCTCTTGGCTCTCATTGCACTATTGTTTTCTAATTTTCCAAATGCACTGGCTTCCTCAGTCAGTTTTCTTCTCAGCTGGCTCCTATTCCTCCCTTGAAGTATTGGCATTCCTCTGGTTTAAGCTGTGGATCCTCTTTTACTCTTTCTCCCTGAGTGATCCTATTAATTCTCTGTCTTTAAAAATCATTATGACTCAAGACTCCAAAGTTTATATCTCCAACCTAGATGATTTCTTTTTTCTGAGCACCGTATGCAATGCTGCTTACCTGACGGCTCTGTATGTCTTACAGACACTTGGAATCATATACACCTAAGGTTGTTGCTGTTCCGTTGCTAAGTTGTGTCTGGCTCTGTGACCCCATGGACCAAAGCATGTCAGGTTCCTCTGTCCTTCAATATTTCTTGGACTTTGCTCACATTCATGTCCATTGAGTCAGTGATGCTATCTAACCATCTCATCCTCTGCCTCTCCCTTCTCCTTTTGCCTTCAATCTTTCTGAGCACCAGGGTCTTTCCAATTGTGTCGGCTCTTTGAGTCAGGTGGCCAAAGTATTGGAGCTTCAGTTTCAACATTAGTCCTTCCAATGAATACATCTAAGATAGAACTTCTCATTTCTTTTCTATAAGTGAACCCCTCCCTCTGTCTGTTCTATACCAATAAACGGCACAATTATCCTTTAGTTAATCCAGGGGCTTCCCTGGTGGTTCAATGGTAAAGAATCTGCATGTAATGCAGGAGGCCCAGGTTCAATCCCTGTGTCGGGAAGATCCCCTGGAGGAGAACATGGCAACCCACTCCAGTATTCTTGCCTGGAGAATCCCATGGACTGAGGAGCCTGGCAGACTATAGTCCACAGGGTCATAAAGTGTCAGACATGACTGAAGTGACTGAGCACGCACATACTCAATCCAGAAATGTGAATCAGTCCTGATTTCCTTTTCCCATAACCCTATCCAAAGCCCTGGCAACTTCAACTGACTCTACTCTGCAACCTGTCTAGACTGTCTCTTTTCTCCCTCTTTTTGATTCTTGGTCACAGCCCATCCTTCATAGACTATGTTGATATCTCCTTGATGGTCTCTCTGATTCCACATTTGCTCCTCTATAATCCATTTCCACATCACAGGCAAAAGTAATCATCTTCCAGAACATAAAGCTTCTGGTGGCTTTTTATTTTATTTGTAACAAATCCGACCTCCTTGCAAGTCTTCTTGGCCCTGTGGCTCTACCTGATCTGTCTCTGCTGATCTCTCCAAACTTAGGTTGCACTACGCCATCACTACACCAGAGTCACTCTTTTTCAAACACACCCAAATCTTTCCTACTTCACGATGTTCACACATGCTGCTCCTTCTGTTCTTTTCTCTCCACTGTTGACTCATGTGACTTGTCTATTGGAAATCAGCTTAAATATTGCCTTTGATGTGGATGGCTTTTCTGATCAATCAGACTAAAGTAGGTAGCAATTCTATTCCATCTATCTGTGAGTGATCTAAATATCTTCCAAATGACAATTGCTTATTTTCAATCTATTCTCAGAAAACAATTTCTTTCCCGAATAGTGATATAAATCCCAGTGATCTATTCTTGGAAAAGCCAGTTTAAATATAAAATACTGACTGTGATATGATAACAGTTTCATGACAATGGATTTGGATTAAAATTTGAGCTTAAACTTGTTGCTTTAAAATCAGCTCTTCCTTCCTCTGTTTCTTAATTAGCAGATAGATGATAAATCAAACAGAATCAAATAAAGGAGAGATAGAATACAACTGCTGAATGATAAGACAGCCTCGTAAGACTTCCTGCGTTCAGGAACAGAGGAATCACGAGGAAAGTGTCAAACACTGCTTAGATGTTTGCTCTGTATTGGGCACTATGCGTGCTGCATGCTTAGTTGCTCCAGTCGTGTCTGATTCTGTGACCCTGTGGACTATTGCCCACCAGGCTCCTCTGTTCATGGGATTCTCCAGGCAAGATTACTGGAATGGGTTGCCATGCCCTCCTCTGGCGGAACTTCTCAACCCAGGGATTGAACTGAGGTCTCCTGCACTGCAGGTAGATTCTTTACCACTGAACCACTGGGGAAGCCCCATTAGGTACTATCAGATCAGATCAGATCGGTCGCTCAGTTGTGTCGCTCTTTGAGACCCCATGAATCGCAGCATGCTGGACCTCCCTGTCCATCACCAACTCCCAGAGTTCACCCAGACTCACGTCCATCGAGTCAGTGATGCCATCCAGTCATCTCATCCTCTGTCGTCCCCTTCTCCTCTTGCCCCTAATCCCTCCCAGCATCAGAGTCTTTTCCAATGAGTCAACTCTTCGCATGAGGTGGCCAAAGTATTGGAGTTTCAGCTTTAGCATCATTCCTTCCAAAGAAATCCCAGGGCTGATCTTCAGAATGGACTGGTTGGATCTCCTTGCAGTCCAAGGGACTCTCAAGAGTCTTCTCCAACACCACAGTTCAAAAGCATCAATTCTTCAGCACTCAGCCTTCTTCACAGTCCAACTCTCACATCCATACATGAACACAGGTAAAACCATAGCCTGACTAGACGAACCTTTGTTGGCAAAGTAATGTCTCTGCTTTTGAATATGCTATCTAGGTTGGTCATAACTTTCCTTCCAAGGAGTAAGCATCTTTTAATTTCATGGCTGCAGTCACCATCTGTGGTGATTTTGGAGCCCAGAAAAATAAAGTCTGACACTGTTTCCACTGTTTCCCCATCTATTTCCCATGAAGTGATGGGACCGGATACCATGATCTTTGTTTTCTGAATGTTGAGTTTTAAGCCAACTTTTTCACTCTCCTCTTTCACTTTCATCAAGAGGCTTTTTAGTTCCTCTTCACTTCCTGCCATAAGGGTGGTGTCATCTGCATATCTGAGGTTATTGATATTTCTCCCGGCAATCTTGATTCCAGCTTGTGTTTCTTCCAGTCCAGTGTTTCTCATGATGTACAGCGTTTATCTCATGATAAGCAGGGTGACAATACACAGCCTTGACATACTCCTTTTCCTACTTGGAACCAGTCTGTTGTTCCATGTCCAGTTCTAACTGTTGCTTCCTGACCTGCATATAGGTTTCTCAAGAGGCAGGTCAGGTGGTCTGGTATTCCCATCTCTTTCAGAATTTTCCACAGTTTATTGTGATCCACACAGTCAAAGGCTTTGGCATAGTCAGTAAAGCAGAATAGATGTTTTTCTGGAACTCTCTTGCTTTTTCCAGATCCAGAGGATGTTGGCAATTTGGTCTCTGGTTCCTCTGCCTTTTCTAAAACCAGCTTGAACATCAGGAAGTTCACCGTTCACATGTTGCTGAAGCCTGGCTTGGAGAATTTTGAGCATTACTTTACTAGTGTATGAGATGAGTGCAACTGTGCAGTAGTTTGAGCATTCTTTGGCATTGCCTTTCTTTGGGATTGGAATTGAAAACTGACCTTTTCCAGTCCTGTGGCCACTGCTGAGTTTTCCAAACTTGCTGGCATATTGAGTGTAGCACTTTCACAGCATCATCTTACAGGATTTGGAATAGCTCAACTGGAATTCTATCACCTCCACTAGTTTTGTTTGTAGTGATGCTTTCTAAGGCCCACTTGACTTCACATTCCAGGATGTCTGGCTCTAGGTCAGTGATCACACTATTGTGATTATCTTGATCATGAAGATCTTTTTGCACAGTTCTTCTGTGTATTCTTGCCATCTCTTCTTAATATCTTCTGCTTCTGTTAGGTCCATACTATTTCTGTCCTTTTTCGAGCCCATCTTTGCATGAAATGTTCCTTTGGTATCTCTGATTTTCTTGAAGAGATCTCTAGTCTTTCCCATTCTGTTGTTTTCCTCTATTTCTTTGCACTGATCGCTAAAGAAGGCTTTCCTATCTCTTCTTGCTATTCTTTGGAACTCTGCATTCAGATGTTTATATCTTTCCTTTTCTCCTTTGCTTTTCACTCCTGTTCTTTTCACAGCTATTTGTAAGGCCTCTCCAGACAGCCATTTTGCTTTTTTTGGATT
This sequence comes from Bison bison bison, assembly GCF_000754665.1. NCBI lineage: Eukaryota > Metazoa > Chordata > Mammalia > Artiodactyla > Bovidae > Bison > Bison bison. The sequence continues at coordinate 3,550,293 of NW_011494940.1, forward strand.
TCTTTTCCATGGGGCTGGTCTTGATCCCTGTCTCCTGTACAATGTCACGAACCTCATTCCATAATTCATCAGGCACTCTATCTATCAGATCTAGGCCCTTAAATCTATTTCTCACTTCCACTGTATAATCATAAGGGATTTGATTTAGGTAATACCTGAATGGTCTAGTGGTTTTCCCTACTTTCTTCAATTTAAGTCTGAATTTGGCAATAAGGAGTTCATGGTCTGAGCCACAGTCAGCTCCTGTTCTTGTTTTTGCTGACTGTATAGAGCTTATCCATCTTTGGCTGCAAAGAATATAATCAGTCTGATTTCGGTGTTGACCATCTGGTGATGTCCATGTGTAGAGTCTTCTCTTGTGTTGTTGGAAGAGGGTGTTTGTTATGACCAGTGCATTTTCTTGGCAAAACTCTATTAGTCTTTGCCCTGCTTCATTCTGTATTCCAAGGCCAAATTTGCCTGTCACTCCAAGTGTTTCTTGACTTCCTACTTTTGAATTCCAGTCCCCTATAATGAAAAGGACATCTTTTTTTGGGTGTTAGTTCTAAAAGGTCTTGTAGGTCTTCATAGAACCGTTCAACTTCAGCTTCTTCAGCGTTACTGGTTGGGGCATAGACTTGGATTACTGTGATATTGAATGGTTTGCCTTGGAAACGAACAGAGATCATTCTGTTGTTTTTGAGATTGTATCCAAGTACTGCATTTCGGACCCTTTTGTTGACCATGATGGCTACTCCATTTCTTCTGAGGGATTCATGCCCGCAGTAGTAGATACAATAGTCATCTGAGTTAAATTCACCCATTCCAGTCCATTTCAGTTCGCTGATTCCTAGAATGTCGACATTCACTCTTGCCATCTCTTGTTTGACCATTTCCAATTTGCCTTGATTCATGGACCTGACATTCCAGGTTCCTATGCAATATTGCTCTTTACAGCATCGGACCTTGCTTCTATTACCAGACACATCCACAGCTGGGTATTGTTTTTGCTTTGGCTCCATCCCTTCATTCTTTCTGGAGTTATTTCTCCACTGATCTCCAGTAGCATATTGGGCACCTACTGACCTGGGGAGTTCCTCTTTCAGTATCCTATTATTTTGCCTTTTCATACTGTTCATGGGGTTCTCAAGGCAAGAATACTGAAGTGGTTTGCCATTCCCTCCTCCAGTGGACCACATTCTGTCAGACCTCTCCACCATGACCTGCCCGTCCTGGGTTGCCCCATGGGCATGGCTTAGTTTCATTGAGTTTGACAAGGCTGTGGTCCTAGTGTGATTAGATTGACTAGTTTTCTGTGAGTATGGTTTCAGTGTGTCTGCCCTCTGATGCCCTCTTGCAACACCTACCATCTTACTTGGGTTTCTCTTACCTTAGGCGTGGGGTATCTCTTCACGGCTGCTCCAGCAAATCTCAGCCATTGCTCCTTAACTTGCACGAGGGGTATCTCCTCACCACTGCCCTTCCTGACCTTCAACCTGGGATAGCTCCTCTAGGCCCTCCTGTGCCCACGCAGCCATGGCTCCTTGGACGTGGGGTTGGTATACTTAACTAGCTGTTCTCACTTTACAGCATTACTAGCCCAAAGTCAGGGCCACTGTTGTTGTTCAGTCACTAAGTCATGTCCGACTCTTTGAGACCCCATGGACTGCAGCACGCCAGTCTTTCCTGTCCTTTACTATCTCCCAGAAGTTGCTCAAACTCATGTCCATCGAGTCAGTGATGCCATCCAGCCATCTCATCCTCTGTCATCCCCTTCTCCTCCTGCCTTAAATCTTTCCCAGCATCAGGGTCTTTTCTGATGAGTCAGTTCTTCGCATCAGGTGGCCAAAGTTTTGGAGCTTTAGCTTCAGCATCAGTCCTCCCAAAGAGTATTCAGGGTTGATTTCCTTTAGGATTGACTGGTTGGATCTCCTTACAGTCCAAGGGACTCTCAAGAGTCTTCTCCAGCACCACGGTTCAAAAGCATCTCTGGGGCTCAGCCTTCTTTATGGTCCAGCTTTCACATATGTACACGACTACTGGAAAACCATAACTTTGACTATATGGGCCTTTGTTGGCAAAGTGACGTCTCTGCTGTTTAATGTGACATCTAGGTTTGTCATAGCTTTTCTTCCAAGGAGCAAGAAGTCATGGGCTATTAACTCATACTCTTTTAGAGTTGGAAAGAATCTCAAAGATTGAAGATCTTTTAGTTTATTATGGGATGAACATGCCCATTATGTGGTTCCTTTAGCAATACATGATCTAATGCTTTCCTGGTCTCCCCTTGAACTCTTTACCTCCCACTGCAGCTCATTCCATGGTTAATAATTCTAATTACCAGAATGTTGTAGCTCAATGTCTTGTAACTGTCTCCATGTAACTTCCACTCACTATACCTATTTCTATGCCCTGTGGCCCAGCAGAGTGAGATGTCTCAGTCAAATGGCTGACTACCCCATGAGTCATCCAAGTATTAGAAGGTGGTCATGAAGTGGCCTGCAGGGCTCCTCCAAGCCAAATGTTATCAAGATGGTTTTAGACTTAGGGTTAGTGTGATTTGAGGCTGACTGACCACAACTAGGATTCCTGCACACTTCCTCCCTTCATTCCCCCCTGTGCCTCTGGGCCAGGTGAACATAGTTGGGGTCATTTTGCAGTTCCTTCTGTCTAAATAAATACTTTTTTAGGTGTAAGAATGCTCCCATTATTATTGTCCATAGAAGAGCTGCTCTTTAAATGCTGGCATTTTATTTGTGCTGCTGCTGCGCGAAGTCGCTTTTGTGCTAGACATATATTAACTGTAAATCCAGTGGCTTCCCAGGTGGCTCAGTGATAAAGAATCTGCCTGCCAATGCAAGAGACACAGGAGGCGCAAGTTTGATCCCTAAGATCCCCTGGAGGAAGAAATGGCAACCCATTCCAGTATTCTTGCCTAGGAAATTTCATGGACAGAGGAGGCTGGCTGGCTACAGTCCATGGGATCCCAAAGAATCAGACATGACTAAGCAGCTAAGCGACAACAAAAACAACTTTAACCCACACAGTATCCTTGGATGGTAGGTAATAGTTTGAAATATATGAAGCCATTTTTACAGGTAAAAAATGGCTGACTAGCAGAGATATTACTTTGCTAACAAAGGTCCGTCTAGTCAAAGCTGTGGTTTTTCCAGTGGTCATGTATGGATGTGAGAGTAGGACTATAAAGAAAGCTGAGGGCCAAAGAATTGGTGCTTTAGAACTGTGGTGTTGGAATAGACTCTAGAGAGTCCCTTGGACTGCAAGGAGATCCAGCCAGTCCATCCTAAAGGAAATCAGTCCTGAATATTCATTGAAGGGCCTGATGCTGAAGCTGAAACTGTAATACTTTGGCCACCTGATGCGAAGAACTGATTCATTGGAAAAGACCCTGATGCTGGGGAAAATTGAAGGTGGGAGGAGAAGGGAAAGACAGAGGATTAGATGGTTGGATGGCATCAATGACTCGATGGACATGAGTTTGAATAACCTTGGGGAGTTGGTGATGGACAAGGAAGCCTGGTGTGCTGCAGTCCATGGGGTCACAAAGAGTTGGACACGACTGAGTGACTGAACTGAACTGAACTGATCAACAACTTCAAATGGTGCAATTATTACTAATCTGATTTTACAGACGAGAAAATCAGAGACTTGGACATGCTACGTAGCTTGTTCAAGGTCACAAAGCCAAGAGCAGGGAGAGGTCTACCCCTACATCTGTCCAGCTTGAGAAGTGGCTCATTGGCTGCACGTGCTGCTTCCTTTATGCATCAATTTGCCATTGCAGATGCAAGAAATCTAGGTAAAGGGAAAGAGACCAGAGTCTTCTGTAATGCAACATGGCAGAGTGGAAAGGAAACAGGAATTTGAGGTAGCTGTATATTTGCTAATTAAGTCATTATCCCAACACTTACTATTTGTGTGACCTTGAGAAAGTTACTGAACTTCCCTGAAAGCCAATTAGCGTATCTCTAAAATTGGGTTATTAATATTTCACTTGCAGTGCCTGTGTGAGGATTCCGTGGTTTGACATTCTATCAAGCTCCCACCCAGCGCCTTCCTGTCGTCTGGCATGTCTTTCTGTACAGTCTCAACCCACTCACTCTCTCATTCTCCTACATCAAGGGACAGTCAGTTTTTTTCTAAAAGGCCATTAGTAGATATTACAGACTTTGTGAGCTGAGAGTAAATATCCTGAGCTCTTCAAGCACCTGTTCTCACTAAAAGGCTATAGTTACCATTACATTTACTTTGAAAAAATGTAAAAGCCGTTCTTAACTCACAGGCCATATAAAAAGAGGTTGGCCAAGGGGCTGGGGTTTGCCAGTCCTTCTGCTGCTGCTGCTAAGTCACTTCAGTCATGTCTGACTCTGTGCAATCCCATAGATGGCAGCCCACCAGGCTCCCCCATCCCTGGGATTCTCCAGGCAAAAACACTGGAGTGGGTTGCCATTTCCTTCTGCAATGCATGAAAGTGAAAAGTGAAAGTGAAGTTGCTCAGTCATGTCTGACTCTTATCGACTTCATGGACTGCAGCCTACCAGGCTCCTCTGCCCATGGGATTTTCCAGGCAAGAGGACTGGAGTGAGGTACCATTGCCTTCTCCTACTAGCTGGCTATTGGCATAGTTTGATCTCTCTTGTCAAGTCTCCAACAGTTTCTCACTCATGTGTGTGTGTGCTTAGTCGCTAAGTCATGTCCAACTCTTTGTGACCCCATGGACTATAGCCCATCAGGCTCCTCTGTCCAAGGGATTTCCCAGGCAAGAATATTGGAGTGGGTTGCTATTTCCTTCTCCTGGGGATCTTCCTGAACCAGGGATCGAACCTGTGTCTCCTGCACTGGCAGGCAAATTCTTTACCACTGAGCCACCTGGTAATCCCTCTCACTCACATTCACTGTCAATGATTATATTGCTGCTTCTTTCATTGAGAAAATAGAACCAATCAGAGAAGACATAGCAGCAGCTCCCCTGGCCTCACCTCGCTTTATTGTGCTTCAGTCTCCTCCTTGTTTCTATAACTAAAGAGCTCTCTGGGCTCCTGACACAAGCCAGCACTTCTGCCGATGCTCTCAATTCCATTGTCTCTTACTTACTCAGAAACAATGCTCTAACAATTTCCCCCTAGCTCCTTTAAGGCACTGACATTTCTTTCTCTACTGGGTCATTCCCATCAGTGAGAAAACATGCTATGATTTTTCTCATCTTAAGGAAACTCTCCCTTGACTGCACTTTCTCCTTCACTTACCATTTACTCCCATTTCTTTCAGTAAAACGTCATGAATGGATTAACTATATGGGCTAACTCTAATTTCTCTTTTCTCTTTCGTCACTATCAGCCCATTAGTAATGACCTCCAGGTTGCCTACATGAATGAGCAGTTCTCAGTCTTCATTTAGCCTGTTTTATCAGCAGTGTTTGCCACAGGATTATTCCTTTCTCTCTGAAACCTTCCTTCACTAGCCTTCTTGGGTACCAGACTCCACTTCTTGTCCTCCTTAATCACTGCTCCTCCTTCTCAGGATCTTTGCTGTTCCTCGTCATCTTCACCATCTCTTAATGCTGGAGCATCTCAGGGATTGGTCCTTAGCTCTCATCTATTTTCTATCTATACTCAATCTTGTAATAATTTTATACAGCCTTATGGCTTTATCTATGTGTTATAATTTCCATATGTGTATTTCCAGCCTGGCTTATTTCCTGAACCCCAGATTTTTATATCTGAATGTCTGTTTAACATCTCTTATTCCATATCTTATAGGTATTTCAAGCTCAACGTGAGTTTCAGCTCCTGCTATTTCCCCATCAACAAAATAGCCTTCTCTTTTTGTCCTTCTCATTTATGTAAATTGCAACTCCATTATTTTGGTCACTTAAGATAAAACCCCTAGCTTTATCCTCTTTAAAAAAATTTTAATCAACTTTTGAGATATAATTTATGCCCATTAGACTGTCCATTTAAACTGCACAATTCAATGAATTTCAACTGAAGAATATATCATGAAACCACTGCCACAATCAATATACAGAACCTTTCTGTCTCCCTTTGTCGCCCATTTGCCTGGCTACATCTTCAACTACTCTCTTTTTCTCACACCTGAAATTTCATCCCTCAGCAAATTCTGTTGCCCAAGTCTTCAAAATACACCTAGAATTCTATTCCTTCTTATCGTACTACAACTACCATTTTGTTCCAAGACACTCTAATTGTTTGTGGGTTTTTGTGATGACTTCCTGCTTATGCACTTCAGTGTATTCAAAACACAGCAGCTGAATATACACTTGTTAAATATGAGCAGTTTCTATTATTCCATTGCTTAAACCCTTGGGGTTTTCCCTTCTCAGAGCAAATGCTAAGCTCATTACAGGGGTACTTTTGGCTCTTCCCAATCTGTCCATCCATAATGCCCTTATCTTTCCACGATCCTACCTCTCTCTCCCTCCTTTCCTTGTCTCCACCCTATTCCTTGAATATACCAAGTTTGGTCCCACCTCAGGCCCCTTGCACAGGCTGAGTTCTGGTCCCTTTCTTTCTCAGGTACATGCATGGCTTGCATCCTCACTTCCTTCAGATCTTTACTCCAAAGACCCTTTTCTCTATGAGCCTTTTCTTGATTCTCTCATTTAAAATTGTATCCCCTCCCACACTTTATTCCATATTCCTACCTTATTTTGCCATTGCACTTATCACTATTTGGTAGTCAACATACGCAGGTGGTGCTAGTGGTAAAGAACCCCCCTGCCAGTGCAGGAGACATTAGAGATGTGGGTTCAATCCCTGAGTCAGGAAGATCCCCAGGAGGAAGGCATGGTAACCCACTCCAGTATTGTTTCCTGGAGAATCCCACAGTCAGAGGAGTCTGGTGGGCCAGGATCCATCAGATTGCAAAGTGTTGAACACAAATGAAGCAATTAAGCATGCACCCACACATACATTTGTTGACCTGCAACTATGTGCCAACGACCATTCTAGGCACTTGGAATGCAGTATTAAATGAAACAGTCGAAAATGTCTATCATCCTGGAGTTTTCACATACTTTACTAATTTTTCTTGCTTCTCAATCATCTCCCATTAATGAGAATAAAAGCTCTGCAATAACAGGGATTATGTCTATTTTGTTCAATGCTGTATCAGTAGTGGCCAGAAAAATGCTGGCAAGTAGTGGGATTTTAACAAATACCAGCTGTTGTCTTTTAATTTTATTTTTCCAGATAAAAAAGCAACCTCTGGTCCAAGCTTTATTAATGTAGAATAGATTCCTGCAGTGTCCTACTTTAGACCTTGAGGGAATTTGCAGCCTGTGAAAATTGAAGACACAATTGAATTACTAATTAAAAAATGAAACCAGTTCAATTCTGTGATCCTCTAAGAGTGGGATTTAAACTCTGAAGTGGTATTAATCTAACTTTCCAGAGAACTTATCAAGAAAACTCAAGTTCTCTGCAGACAGCCTTTTCCAAGACCTTTGGCTTGATAAGCAGCTGCCTGCATGTTGAGTAATGAGGTGGGCTATGCCACAGATTGCTGCTTCCATAGAAACGTGCCTTATGACACTATTGTCTGGCTTAGTGCTTCCCAAAGTGTGGTCCCTTGACTATCTGCATTGGCATTGATCAACTCGAACCACTAAATCAGGATCTCTAGGGGTAAGATTCTAAAATCTTCATTCTTTGCTAACTCCTGATATAGATCGTTCTTTGAAGTTTGCAGTTATTTGGTTTAAAATTTGTCTGAGTTAGGACAACTGGGTCTAGGAGGATTGAACCACTGTAACTGAAAGAGAAAGGCAAGAATTCTCAGCAGGTGGATTGCAGTGTTCAGGTGAGGATTGAAAGATGTGATTGAATTCAAATGTTAGCATTTTGGGCTGTGCTCTTGTTATGGGTTGAATGCTACCCCCACACAAAAGAAAGTCCCAACTCCCAGTCCCTCAGAATGTTACCTGGTTTGAAAATAAGAGTTGTTGCAGACATAATTAGTTAAGATGAGGCCCTACAGGGGTAGGTGGGATCTTTAATCCAATATGATTGATGTCCTTACAAAAAGAACTCCATGTAAAAACAGGGACACAGGAAAAATGCCACATGAAGACAGGATTTGGCAATGAATCTGTAACCCAAGGGACACCAAAAATTGTCAGCAAAGCATGCGAAGCTAGGGAAAGAAAAGGGAGGATTTCTTTATAGGCCCCTGAGGGACCATGACTCTGCCAACATCTTGATTTTAAATTTCCAGCTTCTATAAATGAGAGACAACTAGTTTAAGTTCCCCAGTTTGTGGTATATTGTTTTGGCAGCCCCAGGGAACAAAGAGTGCCCTTGTCCTTCAGTTATTTATCAAACAACTACAAATAATGTTGTTCAGACTTATGGACAAGGGGAGAGGGGAGGAGAGGGTGAGATGTATGGAAAGAGTGACATGGAGACTTATATTACCATATGTAAAATAGACAGCCAATGGGAATTTGCTATATGTCTCAGGGAACTCAAACAGGGGCTCTGTATCAACCTAGAGAGGTGGGATGGCTGGGAGATGGGAGGAAGGTTCAAGAGGGAGGGGGCATATGTACATCTGTGCCTGACTCACGTTGTGGTTTGATAGAAAACAACAACTCTGTAAAGCAATTATCCTTCAGTTAAAAAGTAAATGAATTAAAAAAAGAAAAAAAATAATGTTGTTGAGGTGGGATTGTAGATAAAAGAAGAAGAGGCCAGAGTAACAACTTTAGAGACTTCTCAGCTCAGTTCAGTCACTCAGTCATTTCTGACTCTTTGCAACCCCATGAATCGCAGCACGCCAGGTCTCCCTGTCCATCACCAGCTCCCGGAGTTCACTCAGACTCACATCCGTCGAGTCAGTGATACCATCCAGCCATCTCAGCCTCTGTCGTCCCCTTCTCCTCCTGCCCCCAATCCCTCCCAGCATCAGAGTCTTTTCCAATGAGTCAACTCTTTGCATGAGGTGGCCAAAGTACTGGAGTTTCAGCTTTAGCATCATTCCTTCCAAAGAAATCCCAGGGCTGATCTCCTTTAGAATGGACTGGTTGGACCTCCTTGCAGTCCAAGGGACTCTCAAGAGTCTTCTCCAACACCACAGTTCAAAAGCATCAATTCTTCAGCACTCAGCTTTCTTCACAGTCCAACTCTCACATCCATACATGACCACTGGAAAAACCATAGCCTTGACTAGACGGACCTTTGTTGGCAAAGTAATGTCTCTGCTTTTGAATATGCTATCTAGGTTGGTTATAACTTTCCTTCCAAGGAGTAAGCATCTTTTAATTTCATGGCTGCAATCACCATCTGCAGTGATTTTGGAGCCCGGAAAAATAAAGTCTGACACTGTTTCCACTGTTTCCCCATCTATTTCCCATGAAGTGATGGGACCGGATGCCATGATCTTCGTTTTCTGAATGTTGAGTTTTAAGCTAACTTTTTCACTCTCCTCTTTCACTTTCATCAAGAGGCTCTTTAGTCTTCACTTTCTGCCATAAGGGCGGTGTCATCTGCATATCTGAAGTTATTGATATTTCTCCCAGCAATCTTGATTCCAGCTTGTGCTTCATCCAGCCTAGCATTTCTCATGATGTACTCTGCATAGAAGTTAAATAAGCAGGGTGACAATATACAGCCTTGACATACTCCTTTTCCTATTTGGAACCAGTCTGTTGTTCCATGTCCAGTTCTAACCGTTGCTTCCTGACCTGCATATAGGTTTCTCAAGAGGCAGGTCAGGTAGTCTGGTATTCCCATCTTTTTCAGAATTTTCCACAGTTGATTGTGATGCACACAGTCAAAGGCTTTGGCATAGTCAATAAAGCAGAATAGATGTTTTTCTGGAACTCTCTTGCTTTTTCCATGATCCAGTAAATGTTGGCAATTTGGTCTCTGGTTCCTCTGCCTTTTCTAAAACCAGCTTGAACATCAGGAAGTTCATGGTTCATGTATTGCTGAAGCCTGGCTTGGAGAATTTTGAGCATTACTTTATTAGCATGTAAGATGAATGCAATTGTGTGGTAGTTTGAGCATTCTTTGGCATTGCCTTTCTTTGGGATTGGAATGAAAACTGACCTTTTCCAGTCCTGTGGCTACTGCTGAGTTTTCCAAATGTGCTGGCATATTGAGTGTAGCACTTTCACAGCATCATCTTTCAGGATTTGAAATAGATCAACTGGGATTCCATCACCTCCACTAGAGACTTCTAGACTAAGGGAATTTAAAAAGTAGACTGGAAATTTTTCTAGAGGATAGACAAATAGACCAATGGAAGAATAAAGAAGCTAGAAAAATGCTCATACTGTATGAAAGCTGATGTGTGACAGAAATGGCATTGTTAGAAAGTGAGAGAGACAGGGACTAAATAATATAAATGAGTGGAAAATTTGGCTATCTACATACAAAAATAAAATTAGGTCCCTACTTCATGTAGTAACAGTAATCACTTAAACACGTTTAGTGCATATGGTTCTAAGAGTTTTTTGCTTATCCTTGTCGCAACTTCACACTTATCTATCAAGAGACACTGTTATTTTTTATACCCATTTTACAGATTAAGAAACTAGGGCGCATAAAGGTTAAGTGAGCGGCTAAAAAACGATAGAGCTGAGATGTGAGCCCAAGCAGTCTAGCTTCAGATTCCACACTCTTAATCACTGTGCCATACTATTTCATAAAGAAATTGAGTTAAGATATATTAAAAATTTGACTATGAAGATAAAAAACTGAAAAAATTTAGAAGAAAATGAAGAAGAATATCTTTAAGACTTCTGACATGAAATAAATAAAACTGGTAAAGTACAAATTATAAAAAATATGAATGGCATATACTACAATGAAAATTTTGTTCATCAAAAGACATCACAATAAGAGTGAAAAAGATATCTGCAGCATGTACAATCAGCAGAGACTTAGTATGCAGTGTATACAGAAGAACTCATTCTCATCACTATGAAAAGGACAAGCAATACAATAAAAAGGTAACACATAAAAAAACATGGTGACTTGGAACCTCACTGATGAGGAAACAGAAATAACTAATAATCACTTGAGAAGATGATTGTAAGTTCACACCTATCACATTGACAGAAATTTTGAAAACCTGACAATACTACGTCATGACAAGGATGTAAAGCAGTGGCAGGTCCTACACAAGCAAGGGGAATGTAAATTGGGGGAGCCACACTGGAGATCAGTTTTACAATATTTAATAAAGTTGCAGATCACTTGCCTTATAACTCAACAACCCACAGGAATATACCCCATGGCAACTTGTCCAGGAGACAGAGATGCTCACAGCAAAATATGTTTTGTAAAAGTGTTTGTAATAGCAAACCTAAGTCATCAACAGAAAAGTGGATAAACTCATGGTGGTGTGTTCACACAAAGGACTACTATGCAGCACTGAAGATTAATACACTAGAGCCAAGTATATTCATAAAAGAACCATATAAACATAGTGATACTTTAGAAAATTGAAGACTATGTAAAAGTTAAATACATAAAGCTATGTAAATGCTAAAAAGTTAAAACATATTTAATGGTTAGCAAATTTTAAAAAGTATATAAAAGTTAAAAACATATAACACAATGCAAGAATTGTTAAAGGTTACATATACACAGAATAAAACTGTCAAAAATGATTGGAAAAGACAAACCCATCACTCACTTAGAGCCAGACATCCTGGAATGTGAAGTCAAGTGGGCTTTAGAAAGCATCACTAGGAACAAAGCTAGTGGAGGTGATGGAATTCCAGTAGAGCTATTTCAAATCCTGAAAGATGATGTTGTGAAAGTGCTGCACTCAATATGCCAGCAAACTTGGAAAACTCAGCAGTGGCCACAGGACTAGAAAAGGTCAGTTTTCAATTCCAATCCCAAAGAAAGGCAATGCCAAAGAATGCTCAAACTACCACACAATTGCACTCATCTCACACGCTAGTAAAGTAATGCTCAAAATTCTCCAAGCCAGACTTTGGCAATACATGAACCGTGAACCTCCAGATGTTCAAGCTGGTTTTAGAAAAGGCAGAGGAACCAGAGATCAAATTGCCAACATTTACTGGATCATGGAAAAAGCAAGAGAGTTCCAGAAAAATATCTATTTCTGCTTTATTGACTATGCCAAAGCCTTTGACTGTGTGGATCACAATAAACTGTGGAAAATTCTGAAAGAGATGGGAATACCAGACTACCTGACCTGCCTCTTGAGAAATTTGTATGCAGTTCAGGAAGCAGCAGTTAGAACAGGACATGGAACAACAGACTGGTTCCAAATAGGAAAAGGAGTACGTCAAGGCTGTATATTGTCACCCTGCTTATTTAACTTCTATGCAGAGTACATCATGAGAAACACTGGGCCTGAAGAAGCACAAGCTGGAATCAAGATTGCTGGGAGAAATATCAATAACCTCAGATATGCAGATGACACCACCCTTATGGCAAAAAGTGAAGAGGAACTAAAAAGCCTCTTGATGAAAGTGAAAGAGGAGAGTGAAAAAGTTAGCTTAAAGCTCAACATTCAGAAAGCTAAGATCATGGCACCTGGTCCCATCACTTCATGGGAAATAGATGGGGAAACAGTGGAAACAGTGTCAGACTTTATTTTTCCGGGCTCCAAAATCACTGCAGATGGTGATTGCAGCCATGGGGATATATTTGTAATGAGTAAACCCAGGGCATTAAATATACTGGATTAGTGTTTTTTGAGATGAGGTGGTTGCATAGCATCAACCACCAACTCAGTGGACATGAACCTGGGCAAACTCCAGGAGATAGTGAAGGACAGGGAAGCCTGGCATGCTCCATGGAGTCACAAAGAGTCAGACACGACTTAGTGACTGAACAACAGTAAGAACAAAGTGTTATTTTATTTCTTAAACTAAAGGTGGGTGCATAGGTACTTATTTGCTGTTTCCTTTTCTATGTCTTAAATATTTCCTCAAATAAAAATTTTTTAAGAGAAAAGAGCTGTAAAAAGCAGGCAAGTCATCTGAATGTTAAGTGTTGTTGGGGTTTCAGCTCAGAAAAGGCAAGAAGTGACCACATTCATGTCCCATCCAGGGTAAAAAAAAAAAAGAAGTGACCACATTGCCTCCTCTGGCGTCTATTCTCTTCCCTTCTCTTATTCCATGAAAGATAAATGCTGTTAAGAATATTTTTTGACTTCCTCTTTCTGAGATCCAGGCTCTTTGTGTTTCTGTCCTAGGATTCCCTTCCTCGTGGTCTGCATAGGTACTGTTTGGGTAAAGCGAGCTCTTTCCCGAGTGAGTACTTCTCTTTGCAGAGTCACTGTGTTTTCTAGTCTTCTGTATTTGACAAGTTGTTTTTGATTGAATGTTTTTTAAGTGTGCTTTCTATTAACATGCTATAAGTGACCAAATTCTCTCACAAGTAAAGTATGACCGACATATAGCTAATATTCCTCCTCTGCACAACAAAAGAGTCTTCGGACAAGCCATAAATCAGAATGGAAGAGCTCCGTGTCTGGTGCCTCTGGAGGGCTTATAGCATTTCTCTGGGAATCCATTTGGTCTCAGCCAAAAGGAAAAGCTGGGAAGAAGCAGGTGTTTTCCACAGTTTTGGTGTTTTCTATGCTCTTCTGTACAGCAACATCAACAGAAAATATCATTTTTATTGTGGATGTTATCATGTAATATCGATACTTTGCCACAGTGAGTTTTACCCTAGTATTTTAGGATAGTGGATAGAATAAATCTGAGTTCAGACATTACACTTTTTGTGTTATTTCAATATTTTCCCCTTACCAACATCCTGGCCATCAGTTTTAGTATTTGCAAAGCACCAAGGGGAGGAATAAAAAGCAGCCGACCATCCCTCTGTTCACAGGAATTCAGAAGGATCCAACCTAGAAAACTATTATAAAAATTGAAAAAAAAAAGCTTCTCTTCCCTAAAAATTTATATTTCATAATAATCATTATTTTGATTACAGTGGCAAGGAAAAGGCTTTCAGGGAATTCAGCATTTTTTTATTGTTTCAAGGAGGTTTTTTTTGTTTTTAATTTTTTGATTTTGTCAATTGCTGGTCATTTACATTTGGTTCCATTATTGAAACTGAATTTGGAGCTTAAGAATGGAAAGATCTATTTTAAGAACCTTCTTAAAATACATGGCTTTCTAAAGCGGTAATAAGAAGGAGGTATTGCCTGGATATGGTAGGATCAGGATCAAGGAACAGGTATGAGCTGAGTGTTCTCCTTGTCTGCAGGAATATTCCTCTATAAAAGTCACGATTATGATGTGGTGTGGGTCGGGGGAGATGTGCTCCTGGAATCCTGTTTAATGTGCATAAAAGAATGCCTTGATATTCTTCAGTTGCCCAGTTGTCTCCAGCTCTTCACCACCCATTGGACTGCAGCATGCCAGGCTTCCCTGCTCCTCAGCATCTGCCAAACTTTGCCCAAGTTCATGTCCACCGCATCAATGATGCCATTCAACCATCTTCAGTTCAGTTCAGTTGCTCAGTCGTGTCTGAATCTTTGTGACCCCATAAATCGCAGCACGCCAGGCCTCCCTGTCCATCACCAACTCCCAGGGTTTACCCAAACTCATGTCCATCAAGTCAGTGATGCCATCAAGCCATCTCATCCTCTGTCGTCCCCTTCTCCTCCTGCCCCCAATCCCTCCCAGCATCAGAGTCTTTTCCAATGAGTCAACTCTTCGCATGAGGTGGCCAAAGTCTGGAGTTTCAGCTTTAGCATCATTCCTTCCAATGAATACCCAGGACTGATCTCCTTTAGGAGGAACTGGTTGGATTCCTTGCAGTCCAAGGGACTCTCAAGAGTCTTCTCCAACACCACAGTTCAAAAGCATCAATTCTTCAGCACTCAGCTTTCTTGACAGTCCAACTCTCACATCCATACATGACCACTGGAAAAACCATAGCCTTGACTAGACGGACCTTTGTTGGCAAAGTAATGTCTCTGCTTTTGAATATGCTATCTAGGTTGGTCATAACTTTCCTTCCAAGGAGTAAGCATCTTTTAATTTCATGGCTGCAATCACCATCTGCAGTGATTTTGTAGCCCCCCAAAATAAAGTCTGACACTGTTTCCACTGTTTCCCCATCTATTTCCCATGAAGTGATG
>NW_011494940.1:3565497-3570193 GCF_000754665.1 Bison bison bison
AAAGTCTGACACTGTTTCCACTGTTTCCCCATCTATTTCCCATGAAGTGATGGGACAGGATGCCATGATCTTTGTTTTCTGAATGTCGAGCTTTAAGCCAACTTTTTCACTCTCCTCTTTCACTTTCATCAAGAGGCTTTTTAGTTCCTCTTCACTTTCTGCCATAAGGGTGGTGTCATCTCTATATCTGAAGTTATTGATATTTCTCCCGGCAATCTTGATTCCAGCTTGTGCTTCTTCCAGTCCAATGTTTCTCATGATGTACTCTGCATATAAGTTAAATAAGCAGGGTGACAATATACAGCCTTGATGTACTCCTTTTCCTATTTGGAACCAGTCTGTTGTTCCATGTCCTGTTCTAACTGCTGCTTCCTGACTTGCATATAGGTTTCTCAAGAGGCAGGTCAGGTAGTCTGGTATTCCCATCTTTTTCAGAATTTTCCACAGTTTATTGTGATCCACTGGAGAAGGTAATGGCACCCCACTCCAATACTTTTGCCTGGAAAATCCGATGGGCAGAGGAGCCTGGTAGGCTGCAGTCCATGGGGTCACGAAGAGTTGGACATGACTGAGCGACTTCACTTTCACTTTTCACTTTCATGCATTGGAGAAGGAAATGGCAACCCACTCCGGTACTCTTGCCTGGAGAATCCCAGGGACGGGGCAGCCTGGTGGGCTGCCACCTATGGGGTCGCACAGAGTCGGACACGACTGAAGTGACTTAGCAGACTTAGCAGATTGTGATCCACACAGTCAAAGGCTTTGGCATAGTCAGTAAAGCAGAAATAGATGTTTTTCTGGAACTCTCTTGCTTTTTCTATGATCCATCGGATGTTGGCAATTTGATCTCTGGTTCCTCTGCCTCTTCTAAAAACCAGCTTGAACATCTGGAAGTTCACGGTTCATGTATTGCTGAAGTCTGGCTTGGAGAATTTTGAGCATTACTTTTCTAGCGTGTGAGGTGAGTGCAACTGTGCGGTAGTTTGAGCATTCTTTGGCATTGCCTTTCTTTGGGATTGGAATTGAAAACTGACCTTTTCCAGTCCTGTGGCCACTGCTGAGTTTTCCAAGTTTGCTGGCATATTGAGTGCAGCACTTTCACAGCATCATCTTACAGGATTTGAAATAGCTCAACTGGAATTGCATTACTTCCACTAGCTTTGTTTGTAGTGATGCTTTCTAAGGCCCACTTGACTTCACATTCTAGGATGTCTGGCTCTAGTTGAGCGATCACACCATTGTGATTATCTGGGTTGTGAAGCTCTTTTTTGTACAGTTCTTCTGTGTATTCTTGCCACCTCTTCTTAATATCTTTTGCTCTGTTAGGTCCATACCATTTCTGTCCTTTACCAAGTCCATCTTTGCATGAAATATTCCCTTGATATCTCTAATTTTCTTGATGAGGTCTCTAGTCTTAGATACCACTTAAAGCCTTTGTCTTGTTATTAAACTCCTGTGGTGCTGGAATGGTGAATTTTGAAAAGTATTTATTTATGTGGCTGCCTCAGGTCTTAGTTGCTCCACGTGGGGTCTTTCCCTGGGCCGCCTGAGTCTCTAGCTTTGGCCCACAGGCTCCAAGCAGTTGGGTCAGTGGATGCAGCACTTGGACTTAGTTGCTCCGTGGTGTGTGGGATGTTATTTCCCCAGTCAGGGATCAAACCCATATGCCCTCCATTACAAGTCAGATTCTTAACCACTGGGCTATCAGAGAAGTCTCTGGAATGCTGAATTGTATCACCTGGTTATCCATTTTCTACCAGCATCCAAAAACATTTTACCAGATGTATGACTGGATTTCTCCAGTAAACTTTCTACTTTGCAGTCATCTGAGTGAGAAGAATTTTCCTATAGTATTATTTAACCCTTAGAAAATATATATTTATTTTCCTAGATCGCTTGCATTTGGTTAGTTAGCAAAGAATGAATGAAAATGTCCTTGTTAGGCATGGAGCACGTGGTGGACATGCCTGGATGCGCGGCAGAACTGGGAGGCCGGGCTGAGTGGTTATATATTGTTAATGTGGATGCTATTGTCCAACTTTCTGTAGCTGTGGCACAACAATATAGTGTTCTAAGGGGTTTGTAGTGTGGCAGAGAGAGATGGCAGGGTAGAAGGCTGTGCACTCATCTTCTCCTGCGAGAACTCCAAAATTACAACTTGCTGCTGAAAAACCGTTGACAGGAGAATGTTGGATCCCACCAAAATAAGATACCTCATGTCCAAGGGCAAAGGAGAATCACCAGCAAGATGGTAGGAGGGGTGAAATCACATTTGGAATCAAATCCCATACCCGCCAGAGATGCTTGGAGGGCTCAAACGAACTTTGTGTGCACCAGGACACAGAGACCCAACAGAGACTGAGCCAGATCTGTGTTTGAGTGTCTCCTGTGGAGGTATGGGTCAGCCGTGGCCTGCCGCAGGGGTAGGGGCTCTGGGTGCAGCAGACCTGGGTGTGGCATAAGCCCTCTTGGACGAGGTTGCCATTAACCCCACCAGAGAGCCACCAGAACTTACACAGGACTGGGGAAACGAACTCTTGGAGGGCACAAACAAAAACTTGTGTGCACCAGGACCCAGGAGAAAGGAGCAGTGACCCCCCAAGAGACTGACCAGACTTGCCTGTGAGTGTCTAGGAGTCTCTGGTGCAGGCATGGGTCGGTGGTGACCTGCTGCAGGGTCGGGGGCACTGAGTGCAGCAGTGCATGCACGGGACCTTTTGAAAGAGGTGCCATTTTCTTCATTACCTGCACCATAGTTTGGCCTCAGGTCAAACAACAGGGAGGGAACACAGCCCCACCCACCAATAGAAAATTGGATCAAATATTTCCTGAACATGGCCCAGTGCATCATAACAAGACCCAGTTTCCCCCTCAGTCACTCTCTCCCATCAGGAAGCTTCCATAAGCTTCTTATCCTTCTCCATCAGAGGGCAGACAGAATGAAAACCACAATCACAGAAAACTAATCAGACTGATCACATGGACCACAGGATTGTCTGACTCATCGAAACTATGAACTGTGCCATGTAGGGCCACCCAAGATGGACAGGTCATGGTGGAGAGTTCTGCCAAAACGTGGTCCACTGGAGAAGGAAATGGTAAACCATTTCAGTATTCTTGCCTTGAGAACCCCACGAACAATTTGGAAAGGCAAAAAGATATGACACTGAAAGATGAACTCCCCAGATTGATAGGTGCCCAATATGCTCCTGGAGATCAGTGGAGAAATAACTCCAAAAAGAATGAAGAGATGGAGCCAAAGCAAAAACAACACCCAGTTGTGGATGTGACTGGTGATGGAAGTAAAGTCTAATGCTGTAAGAGCAATACTGCATAGGAACCTGGAATGTTAGGTCCACGAATCTAGGCAAATTGGAAGTGGTCAGTCAAGAGATGGCAAGAGTGAACATCAACATTTCAGGAATCAGTGAATTAAAATGGACTGGAATGGGTGAATTTAACTCAGATGACCACTATGTCTACTACTGTGGTCAAGAGTCCCTTGGAAGAAATGGAGTAGCCATCATAGTCAACCATAGAGTCATAAATGCAGTTCTTGGATGCAATCTCATAAATAACAGAATGATCTCTGTTCGTTTCCAAGGCAAACCATTCAATATTACAGTAATCCAAGTCTATGCCCTGACTAGTAATGCCGAAGAAGCTGAAGTTGAATGGTTCTATGAAGACCTACAAGACCTTCTAGAACTAACACACAAAAAAGATGTCCTTTTCATTATAGGGGACTGGAATGCAAAGTAGGAAGTCAAGAGATACCTGGAGTAACAGGCAAATTTGGCCTTCGAGTACAAAACAAAGCAGGGCAAAGGCTAACAGAGATTTGCCAAAAGAAGGCACTGGTCAGAGCAAACACCCTCTTCCAACAACACAAGAGAAGACTCTACACATGGACATCACCAGATGGTCAACACCGAAATCAGATTGATATATTCTTTGCAGCCAAAGATGGAGAAGCTCTATACAGTCAGCCAAAACAAGACCGGGAGCTGACTGTGGCTCAGATCATGAACTCCTTATTGCCAAATTCAGATTGAAATTGAAGAAAGTAGGGAAAATCACTAGACCATTTAGGTATGACCTGTATCAAATCCCTTATGATTGTACAGTGGAAGTGAGAAATAAATTCGAAGGATGAGATCTGATAGACAGAGTGCCTGAAGAACTATGGATGAAGGTTTGTGACCTTGTACAAGAGCTAGGGATCAAGACCATCCCCAAGAAAAAGAAACACAAAAAGGCAAAATGGTTGTCTGAGGAGGCCTTACAAATAACTGAGAAAAGAAGAGAATCTAAAGGAAAAGGAGAAAAGGAAAGATATATCTATTTGAATGCAGAGTTCCAAGGAATATCAAGGAGAGATAAGAAAGCCTTCCTCAGTGATCAAGGCAAAGAAATAGAGGAAAACAACAGAATGGGAAAGACTAGAGATCCCTCAAGAAAATTAGAGATACTGAGAGAACATTTAATGCAAACATAGGCACACTTAAGGACAGAAATGGTATGGATCTAACAGAAGCAGAAGATATTAAGAAGAGGTGGCAAGAATACACAGAACTATACAAGAAAGATCTTCATGACCCAGATAACCACGATGGTGTGATCACTCACCTAGAGCCAGACATCCTGGAATGGGAAGTCAAGTGGGCCTTAGGAAGCATCACTATGAACAAAGCTA
>NW_011494940.1:3570495-3570926 GCF_000754665.1 Bison bison bison
ACTCATCCCACACGCTAGCAAAGTAATGCTCAAAATTCTCCAAGTCGGGCTTCAAGAGTACGTGAACCATGAACTTCCAGATGTTTAAGCTGGATTTAGAAAAGGCAGAGGAACCAGAGATAAAAATTGCCAACATCCGCTGGATCATGGAAAAAGCAAGAGAGTTCCAGAAAGACATCTATTTCTGCTTTATTGGCTTTATGCCAAAGGCTTTGACTGTATGGATTACACATACAGTTTACAATTTACCACAAACTGTGGAAAATTCTGAAAGAGATGGGAATACCAGACTGCCTTACCTACCTCCTGAGAAATGTTTGTGCAGGTCAAGAAGCAACAGTTAGAACTGGACATGGAACAACAGACTGGTTCCAAATAGGAAAAGGAGTATGTCAAGGCTGTATATTGTCACCCTGCTTATTAACTTATAT
>NW_011494940.1:3571210-3572817 GCF_000754665.1 Bison bison bison
GTCATGTATGGATGTGAGAGTTAGACTGTGAAGAAGGCTGAGCGCCAAAGAATTGATGCTTTTGAACTGTGGTGTTGGAGAAGACTCTTGAGAGTCCCTTGGACTGCAAGGAGATGCAACCAGTCCATCCTAAAGGAAATTGGTCCTGAATATTCATTGGAAGGACTGATGATGAAGCTGAAACTCCAGTACTTTGGCCACCTGATGGGAAGAGCTGACTCCTTGGAAAAGACCCTGGTGCTAGGAAAGATTGAAGGCGGGAGGAGAAGGGGATGACAGAGGATGAGGTGGTTGGATGGCATCATTGACTCAATGGACATGAGTTTGAGTAAGCTCCCGGAGTCAGTGATGGACAGGGAACCCTGGTGTGTTGCAGTCTTTGGGGTCGCAAAGAGTGGGACACAACTGAGTGACTGAATTAAACTGAAGTAGATGTGATGGTCTTGTTCATGCTCTTTATTCATATGTAAAACAATGTCTGCCATATAATACATGCTCTTTGCCCATTGAAAGAAAAGAAGCATTAATGAATGAATAGGTGACAGTTAAGTACAAGACTTTGTTATGTTCATCATATTCATTCTTCTAAAATTCCAGAATACCAGTTTTCTGTAACTAGGGCTGTTGCGAGATACGAAGAGCAGTAGGAAGTACCCAGAAAATAGACAAGAAAGCAGCAGCTGGGAAGCACAGGCGGGTCATAGGTCTCTAATCATCTTCTGTTTTATACACAGAAGATTAAAGATTCCCTCTGAGTTTTGATTAAGGATGCACAGTTACAAGATTAAATATTGGTGAGTCAAATTAGAAAAGGTTTAACTCCAATCTCAGAATTAATCAAGGCTCCCTCTGCCACCCCCTCCCTCCCATTAAGCTGTCTTTACAGCATGGGATTACAGAAAACCATCTAAGAGTTTGTGTCCCCTGGCTCTCTGGTATGTTTTCCATACAGCTGTCCTCGTTCAGATCACAAACAATTCTCCCGTCAAGAATCAAAGCTCATTTCCCCTTGAAGTCTCTGTTTATAAGCATGACTGAGTTCATTCCAAAGTCTGCACATATTTATTTATTTTGGTGACTGGCAGGGTCTGGTATCAGGTACAGCATGCATTCTCCTTATGCGTCGTCACGAAACATATTAAAACTTGGTACACTTGTCTGTGTCCAAAAACACCTCCTTAATCATTCCAGTAATTATGCAAACACTCCCATGGGTCCGGCTATAAACATGTCCTTCCCTTCCCAAGAAGCCTTCTGACTCTCCTTGGAAGCCACACCAAAGGGAGTGTGGGCAGAAAACGCCTTTAATAACTCCACCAAAGCGAGGTTAATATGGTCACGAGGCATCTGCGAAATAAAGCTGTCATGGCTTTATTAAAGGCTGTAGTTTAGGCACAAGCTTTCATGGTAACAGTAAAACAATTCTTAAGAAATAAATAAAAGGATCAGAAAGAAAAACGTGGATCCTAACTGAAGACTAGATTCCACATTTTGCAAATATGTTTTCTTGATTGATAAAGAAGAAGAGTCATTGCCCTTTAAATGTGTTATTGGTTGTAAGAAAACGTTCAAGTCCAAGGAAACTCTGCAGAGGTTTTGTTACTAAT
>NW_011494940.1:3572917-3601336 GCF_000754665.1 Bison bison bison
CCCAAACCTGGCAAGAGTTTCCTAAGCACAATGAGCCCTTGGTGGTCCATATTTGACATGGGCCCATCTCTTCAAGGGGTAGATGATCATTCTTATTCCTGGAGGTTTTCCTTTCCCCTCTGTGGGAGGGGACCATGAGTTTCAGACTCAGGGTCATTTAAAAAGGCCTATATTATCTTCTCTATCTTCTCTCATTTTTGTTTTTTTTGTCTTACCTAGTACCAAAGATCAGTCCTAGGTGTTCATTGGAAGGACTCATGTTGAAGCTGAAACTCCAATACTTTGGCCACCTGATGCAAAGAGCTGACTCATTTGAAAAGACCCTGATGTTGGGAAAGATTGAGGGCAGGAGGAGAAGAGGATGACAGAGGATGAGATGGTTGGATGGTATCACTGACTCAATGGACATGGGTTTGGGTGGACTCTAGGAGTTGGTGATGGACAGGGAGGCCTGGCGTGCTGTGGTTCATGGGGTCGCAAGGAGTCGGACACAGTGAGCTACTGAACTGAGTATCAAAGAAGACCAAGTGTGACAAGTTAGACTCTAGGTTCTTATGTCAGGTTTAAAACACAAAAGCGCACTCATGATCCGGGGTGTGTGTGTGTGTGTGTGTGTGCGTGCGTGTGTGTATGTGCATGCACACTCAGTTGTGTTTGACTCTTTGTGACCCCATGGACCATAGTCAGCCAGTCTCTTCTGCCCATGGAATTTCCCAGGCAAGAATACTGGAGTGGGTTGCTACTTCCATTTTCTGGAGCTCTTCCCAACCCAAGGATTGAACCCGAGTCTCTTGCATCTCCTGCATTGGCAGGTGTGTTCTTTACCAGCTGAGCCACCATTATCAGATACAGATATAAATCTCACAACATGGAAAATGTTAGATATAAAGATAACGGAAAACCATTTAGTGCTAACATGGACTCTTTAAGGAACCTGGGCCAAGGGAGAGCCATAGACTCTGATGTGTGGCAGCCCACATTGGCTGTTTATAGTTGAGTGAAGGAGTGGATGCTTTGGGTTCCCTGATCCCAAATCATTGAGACAATTTTCATTTCAAATAATCTCCAGGGCATGGTGGGAGGATCCCTGAGAAACTAATGAGGTAGCCCTTCCAGCCTCTAAGATTGGAATGTACTTTTCCCTGAGAAAGAAGCATCAGACATCTGGAAATGTGGATTAGCAGAGAAGGCTTTTACAGTCAAGTAGAAAATCCTGGGCTTTATCCTTTAGATCACAGAGTCAATGGAGAAGTTTGGAGAGAGGAATAATGGGACAGAAATGGTGTCTAAAAATGTGGATTTGAGTATGTTGTAACTTGAAGGATTTCTGGGAAAGAGGCTAGTTCAGAATATTTTTTCAACAATCTGTGTCTGAGAAGGTGAAACACTATTGGTTTATTGGCTGAACTGAACTCAATAAGAAGGGAAATAAGGAACAACTCTATTTTAATTCATCTACTGTATTTGAGCATGGTCTGTCCACTTCTCTCCCATTATCCCTGGATGAAGCCTGGGCAAGATCTCACAGCTTTCTTGTCCTTTTGCCTCATTAGACAAGTCCCATTTTACTGTCACCTATTAAACAGTCCAGTCCAGTCTTAACAGAAACTTCAGCTTCATATCCAATTCTGAGCTTCTCTCCTTTCCCCTGGCTCAGGTTTGAGCTATTATCTAAGAAAGGGGTGCAGTCTCTCCTTCTTATACTCCTTTCTCTTCTTTGTACCTCCTGCTAGTCACTCCTCCTGGATTGGAACATGAGAAAGAAGGGGTTAGAATGAAATGGAGAAAAACATTTTTACCCAGTTCATGTTATTTGTCGGGTTCCCCTGGCTGTTGTTGATTTGTGTGGCTGGGCTCCATGTTCTGGCTCATCTGTGGGCTGCTGAGTGATCTGCTGTGTGTATCATGTGGGGTCTGAATGGTGTGGCAGGAAGTTCACTCCACAGTTGGCTTCTTCCGACCCTGTCTGCCATCTTCTGCCCTGCACTATACGCATATCCGCTTGCATCCTATCAAGATGGTGCACGCCTGGCTACCTTGTAGTGTTCACCAAACCCATGGGAAATGCGTGGCTCCTTGCCATTCCAAACTCAGGCTGTCTCTGATGTTCTTTTCCTCTCTCCTACCAGCATCTCCATCTTCTACCTTCTCCAGTGGGAAGCAGACATCAACAAACACCCCTAAATTCTAATACATCCATGTCGAACACTCCAGAGAACAATTCCACCGTATTCTTCTCCAGGGAAGTAAGAATTTCTGCAGTTTTTCAAGCCTCCAGCTGAGGAGTGAGATGTTGTTAAGGGCAGAATTCATCTGTTAAAGTCTCAGCCCTAGAACTTCAGAATGTGACTGTACTTACAGATAAAATTTGGGAAGTAATTAAAACAGAGTCACTGGGGTGGGCTCTAATCTGCTATGACTGGTGTTCTTATAAAAAGAGAAGATTAAGACACAGTTACAGAGAGAAGACCACGTGAAGATACATGGAGAGAAAGGCCAAGGAGAGAGGCCTCAGAAAGAATCAACTCTCCTGACACCTTGATTGTGAGAACTGGTGACCGTGAGAAAAGAAAGTTGTGTTGTTTGAGGCATCCAGTCTGTGATATTTGTTATGGCAGACCTAACACTCTAATATGTTGTTGTTCTTCAGTGGCTGAGTCATGTCTGACTCTTGCAACCCCGAGGACTGTAGCCCAGCAGTCTATGGGATTTCCCAGGCATGAATATTGGAGTGCATTTCATTCTCTGGGGGATTTTCCCAACCCAGGGATCAAACCCACATCTCCTGCATCGGCAGGCAGATGCTTTACCACTGTGCCCCCTGGGAAGCCCAGCAAACTAGCATAGGTACCTGTTTTCATTTTGCCCATTTCTGCAAATTGGGACATGTGGATCAGGAATTTTGAAAAATCTACAGAGTTCAGTTGGACTCTGAAGGCAAGAGTGTAACACTTGTGTGAATGGCACCAAGAACTTGGGCCTCTCTGGGGTACCATGGGGCAGGCTGGAGGAATTCAGCTGTAAACAGAGGCCGTAACCTGAAGTTGAGAGGTTGCCTGGTCTGTGCCTGGTCAGTGTTCAGCTGTGAGCGTCCTGGGAACAGGGGTCCTCAGTCTGTGCTCATCTGCTGTTCAGCTTTACACCACCCTGCCTATATCTGTGTGCATATTTGTTTTATTCTTTCAACTCGGATACTCACGTTTAAGTCTGTTTCTATTTCTGACACAACAGTGGGCAGGATTTTCTTTTGAATGTCGAATGCTTTGAGAGAATTTTACTTTATTTGTACTTACGTGTGTATTTTTCTCTTTCACATTCTAGTTATTCAAGCTGAAAAAAAATGAGACGAAACTAAGCATTCATTTGAATTTCAACTTCAGGCTATAGGCCTTTTGATTGCGAGCCTATCTTGAAATTCCAATTTGGATGGCATTTGTTTCAGGACTTAAAATAATTCAGGATTCTTTTAGTTGAAAATATGAAATCAATGCGTTTTTGATGAATAGAGGTTTTACATCTGAATAATAAATAGGCTGTTCTTTGTTTTCATAAATAGCTGGGGAAAATCATAAACCTCAGTTATCTCCTGTCATTAAACCCATCCTGGAGATGTGTGGAGTCTACTTTAAAAATACTGAACAAAAATAAGTTCATAAATGTAGATTATCCAAAGAGAAAGCATTAAGCATTAAATATAGAGACTATGAATAAATTATTTGTTCTGTATAAATAACAGAGATGCTCACAAGGGAAGCATGAAATAGAGGACAGCATCATTGTTGTTGTTCAGGCGCTAAGTCATGTCTGGTTCTGAAACCCTACGAACTACTGCATGCTAGGTTCCTCTGTCTTCCACCATCTCCTGGAGTTTGCTCAAATTCATGTCCATTGAGTTGGTGATTTCATCTAACCATCTCATCCTCTGCCACTGCCTTCTCCTTTTGCCTTCAATCATTCCCAGCATCAGGGTCTTTTCCAATGAGTCAGCTCTTTGCATCATGTGGTCAAAGTACTAGAGATTCAGTTTCAGCATCAGTTCTTCCAATGAATACTCGGGGTTGATTTTCTCAGGATTAACTGGTTTGATCTCCTTGCAGTCCAAAGGACTGTCAAGAATCTTCTCCTGCACCACAATTTGAAAGCATCACTTATTTGGCACTCAGCCTTCTTTATAGCTCAACTCTCACCTGAACATGGCTACTGGAAAAAAATCATAGCTTTGACTATACAAACCTTTGTTGGCAAAGTGAAGTCTCTGCTTTAGAATATGCTATCTAGGTTTGTCATAGATTTTCTTCCAAGGAGCAAGCATTTTTTAATTTCATGGCTGCAGTCACAATCCTCAGTGATTTTGGAGCCCAGGAAAATAAAATCTGTCACTTTTTAACCTTCTATTTGCCATGAAGTGGTGGGACTGGGTGCCATGATCTGAACTTTTTGAATGCTAAGTTTTAAGTCAGCTTTTTCATTCTCCTCTTTCACCCTCATCAAGATGCTCTTTATCTTCACTTCTTGCCATTAGAGTGGTATCATCTGCATATCTGAGGTTGTTGATATTTCTCCCATCAATCTTGATTCCAGATTATGATTCATCCACCCTGGTATTTCTCATGATGTACTCTGCATATAAGTTAAAAAAAGCAGGGTGACAATATACAGCCTTATTGTACTTCTTTCCAATTTTGAACCAGTCAGTTGTTCCATGTCTGGTTCTAACTGTTGCTCCTTGACCTGCATACAGATTTCTCAGGAGACAGGTAAAGTGGGCTGGTATTCCCATCTCTAAGAATTTAAGAATTCCCAGTTTGTTGTGACCCACACAGTCAAAGGTTTTAGCATAGTCAATGAAGCAAAAGTAGCTGTTTTTCTGGAATTCCTTTGCTTTCTCTATGATCCAACGGTTGTTGACAATTTGACCTTTGGTTCCTTGGCCTCTTTGAAGCCCAGCTTGTATATCTGGAAGTTCTCAGTTCACAGATTGCTTAAGCTTAGCCTGAAGAATTTTGAGCATTACCTTGCTAGCATGTGAAATGAGTATAACTGTACAGTAGTTTGAACATTCTTTGGCATTGCCTTTCTTTGGGATTGGAATGAAAAGTGACCTTTTCCAGTCCTGTGCTCACTGCTGAGTTTTCCAAATTTGCTGACATATTGAGTGTGGCACTTTCACAGCATTATCTTTTAGGGTTTGAAATAACTCAGCTGGAATTCCTTTACCTCCACTAGCTTTGTTTGTAGTAATACTTTCTAAGGCCCACTTGACTTCACATTCCAGAATGTCTGGCTCTACGTGAGTAACCACACCATCCTGGTTATCTGGGTCATTAAGACTTTTTCTTTTTCTTGTATAGTTCTTCTGTGTATTTTTGTCACCTCTTCTTAATATTTTCTGTTTTTGTTGAAAAGCAGGTGGCTTCCCTGGTGGTTCAGAGGGTTAGGAGTCTGCCTGCAATGCAGGAGACCTGGGTTTGATCCCAGGTTGGAAAGATCCCCTGGAGAAGGAAATGGCAACCCACTCCAGTACTCTTGCCTGGAAAATGCCATGGGTGGAGGTGCCTGGGAGTCTGCAGTCCGTGGGATCACAAAGAGCTGGACACGGCTGAGCAACTTCACTTCTCTACTGTTTCTGCCCTTTTTTGTGCCCATCTTTGCATTAAAAGTTCACGTGAAATCTCCAGTTTTCTTGAAGAGGTCTTTGCCATTCTGTTGTTTCCCTCTATTTCTTTGCATTGTTCATTTAAGAAGGCCTTCTTATCTCTCCTTGTTATTCTCTAGAACTCTGCATTCAGTTGGGTATATCTTTCCCTTTCTCCCTTGCCTTTTGCTTCTCTGTTTTCCTCAGCTATTTGTAAAGCCCCTGCAGACAACCACTTTGCCTTCTTGCATTTCTTTTCATTGGGATGGTTTTGATCACTGCCTCCTATACAGTGTTACGAAGCTCCATCCATAGTTCTTCAGGCACTCTGTCCATCAGATCAAATCCCCTGAATCTATATCACCTCTACTGTATAATTCTAAGGGAGTTGAATCATATATGAATGGTCTAGTGGTTTCCCTACTTTCTTTTATGTAAGCCTGAATTTTACAATAAAGAGCTGATGATCAGAGCCACAGTCAGCTCCAGGTCTTGTTTTTGCCGACTGTTTATAGCTTCTCCCTCTTTGGCTGCAAAGAACATAATCAGTCTGATTCTGGTATTGACCATCTGGTGTTGTCCATGTGTAAAGTTGTCTCTTGTGTTGTTGGAAAGGAGTGTTTGCTATGACCAGTGTGTTCTCTTGACAAAATTCTGTTAGTTCTTGCCCTGCTTCATTTTGTACTCCAGGCCAAAGTTGCCTGTTATTCTGGGTATCTCTCAGCTCCCTACTTTCCCAGTCCAATCCCCTATGATAAAAAGGAAAACTTTTTTGAATGTTAGTTCTAGGCGTTGTAGGTCTTCACAGAACTGGTCAACTTTAGTTTCTTAGGCATTCATGGTTGGGGCATAGACTTGGATCACTGTGATGTTGAATGATTTGCCCTGGAAATGAACCAAGATCACTCCATTATTTTTGAGATTGCACCCAAGTACTGCCTCAGACTCTTTTGTTGGCTATGGGGGCTACTCCCTTTCTTCTAAGGGATTCTTGCCCACAGTATTAGATATAATGGTCATCTGAATTAAATTTGTCCATTCCCGTCTATTTCAGTTCACTTATTCCTAAGATGTTGATGTTCAATCTTGCCATCTCCTGCTTGACCACATCCATTTTTTCTTGATTCATGGACCTAACATTCCAGGTTCCTATGCAATATTGTTCTTTACAGCATTGAACTTTACTTTCACCACCAGACACAGCCACAACTGGGCGACATTTCCACTTTGGCCCAGTTGCTTTTTTTTTTTCTGGAACTAATAGTAACTGCCCTTTGCTCTTCCCCAGGAGCATATTGGAGACCTTCCATCCTGGTGGGTCATCTTCCAGTATCATAACTTTCGGCCTTTTCATACGGTTCATGGGGTTCTTGAAGTAAGAATACTGGAGTGATTTGCCATTACCTTCTCAGTGGACCACATTTTGTCAGAACTCTTCACAATGACCCATCTGTCTTGGGTAGCCCTGCACAGCATGGCTCATAGTTTCACTGAGTTATGCAAGTCCCTTTGCCACAACAAGGCTGTGATCCATGAAGGGGACAGCATCATAATAATTATGAAATATAAGACACTTCAATAAAAACTTTAGTGTTTTTTGTTTATCTGAGGTTGATTTACCAGTTACTACATGGTCAGTCTTCTTCCAGTGGCCATAACAGATGATTTATGTTAAGCATAAAGAGTAGGTTATCCTGTATTATTGATACCTTGTTGAGATAGGGAAATATATTGCAATTAAATTACCATTGCTTTAATAGTTACAAAATTACTATATATGGCTTAGTATTATAAGCATGCATGTTATTTGGTTGTCTTATCAATTTTGGGTATGTGTTATGTTAAAAAATATCACCCACAATATAGTTCTTATCAGATTCTGCTTGATTTTCATTTGGGAAACCATTTGGTCCTCTTGGGGGAGAACTTTTACTTCCACAGTTTTCTTCCAAGAACAACTTCTGGCTCATTTCATTTTTGTAAGGTATGTATACCTTACTGTTTTTAAAGTTCTGCCCTTTTGGTGGAGCACAAGAAAACAGAATTTGGGGAATAGATTACAGATTTCATGAGTTCAATGTAGAAACTATGTAAAGCAAGCAAGCATAATATTTAAACTCTGGTACCCAAGCACAATCACTAAGCACAGAAACATATCAATAGAGGTTTTAAACTTTAAAAGTTTACTTTAAAAAAATTTTTAAAGTAAAAACCCCCACTACTTTGGGGTAGTATAAGTATGCATTGATTTTCTGTATACGTATTAACTGTTCTGCTTTAATGAGCATTTTCTTGTTAATGATTATTATTTTAAACATTTATATTTTGAAATAATTATTTACTCACAGAGGTAAAGAGAAGTCCACGTACCATTCATTCCGTTTCTGCATTGGTTCTATCTACATAACTGTAGTGCAAGGGCAATATCAGGAAATTGACGTTGGTAGAATGTGTGTATGTCATTTCATCCCATGTTACAGATTTGTGTAATCACCTTCACAAAATGCAAAACTATTCCATCACTGTAGATATCTCACGCGTGCTGCCCTTTTACAGTTATGGCTCTCTGTCCTCCACCATTCCTTACCCCTGCTAACGCGAGTTTGTTTTTCTTCTCTATTACATTGTCATTTTGAGAAAGTTATATGAATACAGTCATCTAGTATGTGACCTTTTGAGGCTGGCTTGTTTTCCAGCTGGGCAGAATGCCCTCGAGATTCATCCAAATTGTTGCATGTTTCAAGTTCCATCTTTTAAATGCTGAGTAGGATTTCATGGTGAGGCTGTATCAGTTTGTTTAGCCCTTCACCTGTTGAAGTACATTTGAGTAACTTCTGCCTGTTTGCTATTGCAAATAAAGCTGCTACGAACAATCCTGTCCCGGTTTTTCTGTGCTCTTAAGTTTTCACTTCTCTGGGATATTCTCAGGAGTGTGATTATTGGGTCACAAGATGAATATATGCTTAGTTTAGCTTTTTCCTTTAAAGAAACTATCAGGTCTTAAACTGATGAGTTTAAGAACACGCCAAGGCATATGGCGTAAGGATGTACCATTTTGCATTTCACCAGCAAGATTTTAGAGGTACAGTTTTGTCATATCCTCATAAGCATTTGGTATTATCACTATTTTTTATTTGAGTACTTCTGTTAAAGGTATAGTGGCATCTCATCATGGTCTTATAAATATTCTTTTAAAATATGATTTTTAGTAGTTGGGGTTGTCTTCCTGCAGCATATATTTGAGATCTTAATAGATGATTGTTTTTCTATATCATCGTAACCAATAACAATTATTGTCTATTCAATGATATTTCCTCAAAAATTCTATTCTCACTGTTTTATTGAGCTATTACCTGGCCAGATAAAACAGGTTGTCTCTTTCTTTAGATCAAATATTTATACATTGCCTTTGTGTTAACTACTGTCTCATAGGCTTGCAGGGAGAGAGAGAGAGAGAAAGAAAGACAGAGAAAGAGAGAGGTAGAGAATCAATGTATCTGATTTAAAATGAATACATCTGATGCTGTGGCTTGAACCCAGGCTGTGAGTTGTGTTGATTTTTGGCCTGGTGTATATCATCAGGAGGCATTTGAAGTCCCTGTTATCTGATCAACATAAACCTTCCTCACTGCCTTGCGCAATGAATTTCTGTAATCACCAGAACTTGGCTGAGGAGTTGCCTTTGTCCTTCAAAAGGCCACAGTTTCTTGTCTGAACTTCCTTTTGTTGCCAATTGGGGAGGGCTTCAGAGAGGAGGAACATGAAGGCAGGGGTGCATGAGGAGGTGGGTTTATGTGGGTGATGAATGCAGTTTCATAAAATGAGTTTTGCTAGGAGAACAAAGTGCTCCTGCCTTTGTGGGAAGACAAGATTGAAGAAGAAGCTCTCCTTAATGCATTAGGCAAGAGCAGGTCGATGGATGCACCTGCCAAACTCCTTTCCTCGGAAGAACCAAGTCCCCCAACCTGAAAGCTAATGGCATGCCAGTCAATTTAAAAATGGACATTAGACCTGAGGCAAATGTGATGCCTATTAAACTGTAGAGGTTGCAAGAGAGGGGCACCTAATTGGAGCATAAGTCAGCCCGCTGTGACAGCACTCGGTCCAGGGAAGATGGATTCACCAGCCTGATGCTGAACTTCCCATCTGAGCTGAGTAGGTTCACCTCTTGCTGGTGTCATCACAGATAATCCTCCTGGGACATGAGGTCTTAATGTATGAGTTCGTCAAGGCTAGCTTTGAGACTTAATAACTCCATAAATCTCTGGGAGACATTTTTTTTTTCTAACTGACTACTTCGTAACAGCGTTTATTGATGATGAGCTGAGTTTTCAGAAATCAATTGCTAATTAGTGACCCAGACAAGAAAATGATATAGACGATGCCTGGGTTGCAGACAAAAGCTATGAAAAAAAAAAAAAAAAAAGAGGGAAAGCTACTGAATACAGAAACAACTCAAAGGCAAACAAGACCTGAATACCAAGTCAGCTATAGAAAAACTCCTTGGGCTTGAAAGTAGGAGGCCTAGTATCTAGTTCTAATGCCAGCGTGAACTTTGAGAGCGTATCCGGGATATTCGTTTTGTGGGCAAAACTAAGTGATCTGGAGAGTCTGATGTGGGTTTATTCTTTTTTCTTAAGTAGACTTTCTTTTTAAGAGCAATTCTGGGCTCACGTCAAAATTGAACGAGAGGTACAGAGATTTCCAATATATCCCCAGTGTCCACATATGCACAACCTTCCCTACTGTCAAAATCCAAAACCAGAGAGGGAGTTTTACATTTTTCACAATGGTCGAACCACTTTGATATTCCATTGTAATCCGAAGTCCATGGCTTACATTAGGGCTCACTCTTGTTTTCGTACATCCTATGGGCTTTGACAATGGATAAATGATACGTACATGTGTGCTAGGTTGCTTCAGTCATGTCTTGACTCTTTACAACCCTATGGACTGCAGTCTGCCAGGCCCCTCTGTCCAAGGGATCCTACAGGTAAGAATACTGGAGTGGGTTTCCATGCCTTCCTCCATGCCTTGACCCAGGGATTGAACCCACATCTTTTACACTGGCAGGTGGATTTTTTTTTTTTAACTACTAGAGCCAACTGGGAAGCCCACAAATGATATACCTCCACTTTTATAATGTACAGACTAATGTCACTGCCCTGAAAAATCCTCTGGGCGCCACTTCCTCACCTCTCCTTTCCCCCAACCCCTAATAACTAATGATCCTTTTACTGACTCCAAAGTTTTATCTTTTCTAGAAGGTCATGCTGTTAAATCAAGCAGTATGTAATTTTTCACTTAGAAATACGCATTTATTATAATTTTCCTGCATGTCTACTCATAGCTTGACAGCTCATTTCTTTTTAGTGTTAAATAACATTGTATCGTCTGGAGGCACCACAGTTTATTGATCCATTCTCCTGCTGAAGTACATCTTGGCTGCTTCTAGGTTTTGGCAATTATGACTAAAGCTGCTCTAAATCTCTATGTGGGGCTTCCCAGGTGGATCAGCAGTAAAGAATCCACCTGCAATGCAGGAAACATGGGTTTGATCCCTGGGTTGGGGAAGATCCCTTGGAAAAGGAAGTGGCAATCCTCTCCAGTATTCTTGCCTGGGAAATCCCATGGACAGAGGAGCCTGGTGGGCTATAGTCCACGGGATCACAAAGAGTCCAACCCAAGTGAGCGACTGGGAAAACACACACACACACACACACACACATTGTGTGGCATCTTTGTTACAATTGATGAATCATTTTTAACAAAAGATCCATAATTGACATTAGAGTTTATTCTGTGTTATATTGTTTTGAGAGTTTAGTAGAATGAATAATAACATGTATCCATCAAACAAACAGCATATAGAATTGGCTTCATTGACCTAAAAATTCCCACTGCCCCACCTACTTCTTTTTTACCCTCTCCTTCTTATCCCCTGGCAACTATTGAACATTTTACTGTCTTCGTAATTTTGCTTTTTCCAGAATATCCTGTAGCTAAAATTGTATAGTATAAAGCCTTTTAAGATTGGTTCTTTTATTTAGCAAAACACATATAAGATCCCCCATATCTCTTTTGTAGCTTGATACATCAATTGTTAGGATTAATTAATTTGACCACGAGTTATTCAATGCATAGTTGGGACTAAAGACAAAAACACAAATGAGAAACAGCTGTCCTTATATGAAGTTTACATGGAAATCAGTGGAGAGAAAGATGGTTAGACAGTGGCACTGTCAGGCAGAAAGGAAGAAATAAGGTGGAAAGTGAAGACAGTGAGTGGCATCGGGGGATGTTTAAGAGAAGAGAGCAGGACGATACAGGAGTGTAGTGGAGGAGACAAGGTTTGAACATAAGCTGACCCAGCTTCCCATTTTGTAAGCCAGAAAGGGGAAAGAAAGCATGGAAAAAAAAAAAAAAAAAACACTCACCAGTTGAGAAATTAATGCATCAGAGGAGAATGAGAAAGTGAGACAGAAGACAACAAAGAAAAATGTATTTTTAGTTGTAGTGGTTCTGAATGAATATTTGGTATGAACATTTTATATTATTTCTTCTCGTAACACGAAATAATCTTTCTGGTGCCTGAAACAAAATTAATTCCTTTCTCCTGAATAACTGAATTTAGATATGGGTCTTTTTCTGCTGAAAATTGCGGTATTTTAAAATTGGAAGGAACCTTGATGGAAATTTGGCCTAACTCACTCATTTTGCAGCTGAAGAGACTAATGGCTAAAAACAAAGTCATCTTCCCAGGTATTTAGGAAATAGGAGTGTGGGGCTGGAAAGTAGCTTTTGTGATTCTAATGATCTTACCCTGCCTTCTTTCTAAAGGTACAGAAAAAATGAGCAATAAATATGTCCAATAAAAATTTTAAAAAACATCAGGACATAGAGGAGAATGATGGGTGAAACTGCTTCTTACCCAAGTAAGAGATGAGTCCAAAGAGTTCTTAGATTCCAGATATGACTGAAATAAGGAACTAGGAGTGAAAGGGGGAGATAAGAATAGTTGGTGTGGGGAGAGAAGAAAGGAATGGAAACCAGTAGAGAAAGGAGCTATGAGGCGGGAAAGAGCGAATGAACAAGCATGGTGTTTGATCCTTCACTTTAACGAGGATGTTGCCATGTTTATAGAGTCAAAACACTGACTGCTGGGCAACAGCCCGAGGTGTGTGAAAACAACATCATTTCCAGGAAGGAAGTCAGTTTCTGGTCATCTTTTGAGAAATCTCAAGTGTGAGGTTGTTCTTCTGAGGTCAACCCACGCGCACAGATTTTCTTAATTTGGTCCTTGTTCCTCCAGTTTTCTATATCACTTTCCCGTGTTGTTCTAGAGTGGTTGGATGTAAAAGCAACTTGCATGTTGCTGGGGGAGTTGATGGAAAGCTCATTTGCTCTCGCCAGGCCTGTTAGTGTCCCATCGGAGAGGATTAAGATCTGTTCTTTTTCTCCTTTTCCTTCTTGCCTCCCTCTTCTTTCTCCTTCTGTTCCTCCTTCTCTCTCTCTGGCGTTTAACTATGGACAAAGATTGTCTGCATCCCTGCAAACTGTTTCCTGTGACTAAGACACTATCTTTTTGACTGATGTTTTTAAATGGCTTTGCTTTTTTTCTCCCTCCCTTCCCAGACAGAGAGGTTTTTACCTACTCTGGGGATGAGAATTAGTGGGTGTGGGTGATGATAACAGGGAAAAGGAACGTTCTTAAAATACAAAGCTAAAATAATGACCTCTTAGTTCTTTGAGAGAATTGCAATGACACGTACGTGGAACACGGTGCCTGAAATCCTCTTGTCCAGCAGCATGAATGAGATGGATGCAGTGGGGTGGTTGTAGGAATATGAATTAATGCTTCACAATATGGGCTTCCCTGGTGGCTCAAATGATAAAGAATCTGTCTGCAATGCAGGAGCCCTGGGTTCAATCCCTGGGTCAGGAAGATCCCCTGGAGAAGGAAATGGCAACCCACTCTACTACTCTTGCCTGGAGAATTCCATAGAGAGAGGAGCCTGATGGGCTATAGTCCACAGGGCTGCAAAGAATCAGACATGAGTTAGTGATTAACTTTCACTTTTTCACTTTTCCTCAGCATATATCCAAGCATATGGAAACAGTGGCAGATTTCATTTTCTTGGGCTCCAAAATCACTGCAGACAGTGACTGCAGCCATGAAATTAAAAGATGCTTTCTCCTTGGAAGAAAAACTATGACCAACTTAGCATATTAAAAAGCAGAGACATTACTTTGGCAACAAAGTTCTGTCTAGTCAAAGCTATGGTTTTTCTAGTAGTCATGTATGGATGTGAGAGTTGGACTATAAAGAAGGTTGAGTGCCAAATAATTGATGCTTCTGAACTATGGTGCTAGACGAGACTCTTGAGAGTCCTGTGGACTACAAGGAGATCAAACCAGTCAACCCTAAAGGAAGTCAATCCTGAATACTCCTTGGAAGGACTGATGCTGAAGCTGAAGCTCCAATACTTGGGTCACTTTATGTGAAGAGCTGACTCATTGGAAAAGACCCTGATGCTGGGAAAGATTGAAGGCAGGAGGAGAAGGGGACGACAGAGGATGAGGTGGTTGTGTGGTATCACCGACTCAATGGACATGAGTTTCAGCAGACTCTGGGGAATAGTGAAGGGCAGGAAAGCCTGGTCTGCTGGAGTCCTTGAGATCTCAAAGAGTTGGACATGATTTACCAACTGAACAACAATATAATAATAATAATAATAATAATAATGAAAAGTTCAAAATATCACTAGAATTACTAAAAGTGACATAGACTAGGGACTTCCTGGTGGTCCTGTGGTTAAGAATCCATCTGTCAATGCAGGGAACATGGGTTGGATCCCTGACCAGGAAACTGAGATTCCACATTGCCATGTGGCAACTTCTGGGCCTGTGAGCCCCAGCTAAGACCTGACACAGGAAAAACCAAAATAAATTAACATAAGAATGACATAGAGTAGATATGAAGTGAGCAAATGCTGTTGGAGAAATGGTGTTAACAGAATCTCTTGACAAAGTGTTTCCAGAAATCCCATGGACAGAGGAGCCTGGTGGGTCACAGTCCATGGAATACCAAAGAATCAGACAAGACAGAGTGAAAGAGCTCACACACATGCCTATATATGCCAGTGCTTTATAATAAAATATTTTTGATAGTTGTTTCACAAACTGTTTCCAGTTCGCTTCTTATATACGATAGCTAATTAACACCCCACACATTTGCTTTTCAAAACTATCCCAGTGTTACCAGTGACTTTACTTGTTCCCTTTGGATTAAGAAAAGTGAAAGTGAAAGTGAAGTCACTCAGTTGGGTCCGACTGTTAGCTACCCCAATGGACTGCAGCCTACCAGGCTCCTCTGTCTATGGGATTTTCCAGGCAAGAGTACTGGAGTGGGGTGCCATTGCCATAAGTGGTTCTCAAAAAGCAGAGACGTTACTTTGCTGACAAAGGTCCGTCTAGTCAGAGCTATGGTTTTTCTAGTAGTCATGTATGGATGTGAAAGTTGGACCATTGGACCATAAAGAAGGCTGAACACCCAAGAATTGATGCTTTTGAGCTGTGGTGTTGGAGAAGACTCTTGAGAGTCCCTTGGACTGCAAGGAGATCAAACCAGTCAATCCTAAATGAAATCAACCCTGAATAGAGAAACAACTGAGCAACAGAACAATGACAACAACAACAAACTTCAGATCACATCAGACTCCCCCAAAGTGTTTATTAAAACCCAGGTTTCCGGAACATCTTCCCTGCAGAGGTTTTGATTCAGCATGTCTGTGGTGGGACTTAAGAATTTTCATTTCTATTTCTAAAAATTTCCCAAATAATGCTTATGCTGCTGATCAGGGAAGCACACTTTCAGAACCACTCACCTATGAAGAACTATGGAAGAATTCTGTAAAAATAAAAATACATTGTCAGATGAATTACACTTCATTGTTTAAGCTTGTATGGCAAAAACATCCAACATCCAAACACCTATCATGTTAGTATGTTTGGGATAATATTTATTTCCAACTGAAGGAGAGCTGTTTTGTATATAGGTGTGATTATTATCATATGCCCTGGTTATCCCAGATATACCAATTTGAAGGGACATTTTTTTAAATTCCTTTCAAGAAACATGTGCCATTATATGCATGAGTGAGTGAGTGAAGTCGCTCAGTCATGTCCGTCTCTTTGCGGCCCCGTGGATTGTAGGAGCCTACTATGCTCCTCTGTCCATGGGATTTTCCAGGCAAGAGTACTGGAGTGGGGTGCCAGTTCCTTCTCCACATTATATGCATAATTAAGTGCAATTTAATATTTGGGCTCATAAGACATTTCATTTAAACATGTTCACAGAATTTTAAAAAACCTACTGTGAGACAACAAGTCTTAATATTTTTGTTCAAGGAACACCATGACTATTAACACACAAGTAAAATTTGAGTAAATGGAGAGAGAAAGGGAGGTCTAGAGTAGGGGACCTCCAGAAAGACATTCCCAGGTGGGTACAAGTACAGTGGGGTGAGAGAGACTATACATTAGAATTCAGCCAGAAAATTGGGACCAGTAGGAAGGGAGGATCATGGCGGGATGGATCCCCATGGCACAGGCATCCACAGGTGTCCACAGGTAGAGTTTCTTCTTTCAGGGAAGCCTCAGCCTATCTATGTATCTGTACTTAGATCTGTAGCTCCCCTGAAGGAGGGCACGGCAACCCACTCCAGTATTATTGCTTGGAGAATTCCATGGACAGAAGAGCCTGGAGGGCTATGTACAGTCCATAGCATCACAAAGAGTCAGACACAACCGAAGCAACTTAGCACTCATGCATACCCATACCTTAGCCTATCTATATATTTATATCTTTACCTGTCAAAGCTATGGTTTTCCCAGTTAGACCGTAAAGAAGGCTGAGTGCCAAATAATTGATGCTTGCGAATTGTGGTGCTGGAGAAGACTGTTGAGCGTCCCATGGACATCAAGGAGATCAAACCAGTCAATTCTAAAGGATATCAACCCTGGATATTCATTGGAAGGACTGTGGCTAAAGCTAAAGCTCCAATACTCTGGCAACCTGATGCAAAGAGCTGACCCTTTGGAAAAGACCCCAATGCTGGGAAAATCAACAGCAAAAGGAGAAGTGGGCAGCAGAGGATGAGATGGTAGGACAGCATCACTGACTCGATGGACATGAATTTGAGCAAACTCCAGGAGATAATGGAGGACAAAAGAGCCTGTTGTGCTACAGTCCATGAGGTTGCAAAGAGTGAGAATCAATATAGCAACTGAACAACAATAGCAACAAATATCTATACCTATATCTATATCTTTATATCTATCTATCTCTATAACTCAGCCCTATCTATTAATATATATTTCTATCTCTGGCCATGTATTTATCTATGTCTTCTTTATCAGATTCTTTTCCCTTATAGATTATTGCAAGGTATTGAATAGATTTCCCTGTGCTATTCAGTCCTTGTTTATCTATTTTATACATAGTAGTATGTATTTATTAATCCCAAACTCCTAACTTTATCCCTGCCCCCCCCCCCCCCCCACCTTATCCTCCTTGATTAACCATGTTCGTTTTCTGTGTCTGTGAGTCTGTTTTGTAGTCATTCATACTATTTTTTTGAGATTCCACATGTAAGTGATCTCATATGGTATTTTTCTTTCTCTGTCTGACTTACTTCACTTAGTCTGATAATCTCTAGGTCCATTCATGTTGTTGCAAATGGCATCATTTCATTTTTTTATTCTGCCATGCTTTTTAAGGCCTTCCAACTGATTAAGCCAGGCCTACCAGATTATCCAAGATAATTTCCCTTAATTAAAGTCAACTGAGTAGGGACTTGAATTAAATCTGCAAAAATCTTTTCATAGCAATGCCTAAGTTTGTGTTTGATTGAATAACTGGAAACAATAGCTCAGCCAAGTTAACACATCAAAAAAGCCACTACAAAAGGCATGGACTGACTTGAAAGGGAGAGTACCAGGAAGGGTTAAATGGTGGTTTTGAGGCTCAAGAATATAAATCTTCCCCCTTTCTCAGTTTTGGGTGTGCTCTGCATTCAGGAATTTTCTCCTAATACAGTTGGAAAGAAAGCAAAATAAGACCTCAATAATTGTTTCTGCAAATGTGTGAAAGCCGAATGTGAAGAGAGAAGCTTGTTTTCAGAAACTAGGAACTGACTCACCTTTAAAAGGAAAATCAGCTGCCTCTAGACAAGTGGAATTGCAGTGCTGTCCTGAATGGTAATTTGGCCTGGATGGCAAAATTTATTACCAACCTAGGAGGCAAGACACTGAAGACAAAGCTTTTATGTCTCAGTCAGTCAGTGATGCAGCCTTGGACCCGTAGGTGAGGAGCGTAAGCCTGGAAAGGAAGGTTGCCTGCCCTTTCGTCTCGGGTTGTTTGATGAGACATTGGACAGGTAGATCATGGTTTATTTTAGTGTATCATAAAAATGACTATGACCCTCCTCCCTATATCTGAGGGAGTTTCTCTAGTCTATTAATTAAAGATCCACCCTTAATTTAAAAATCCCCTGATTGTCAGGGAATCAATCACTTAGCGATGACAGGTAAACTCTTAAGAATTTGGAACACAATTTAATTTCCATCTCAGAGAGTCAGAGATTAATGTGGCGCTTATGGCAGCCAGAGTGGATAATGATAATGTTCGATAGGAGTCCACCATGACAGTCTATCATGAGCCGTGGGCTTAGCAGATAAATGTTATTATTGAAGGACAGTAGAAATCGCTGCTGTCATAAAGTACACCTTTCAGAGGAAAACTGCCTAAAAAGGGCGAGGTCCACATGAAAACCCTGAATTATAGCACACATACCGGAAAATACTCATCAGGGTTAGTGTAATGGAAAAATAGCACTTTTTATGTTCTTCTTGGTTCCTTATGTTACAGCCTCCTGGCACCATCTTGATGCCCCCTGGGTACCCAAAGGTCTTCCTCAAATCTTCCCTCTCGGGTTTTTAGTCTGCCTTCGATTCTTTCCCTCCCAAATTCCTTCCCTTAAGACATAGCTCTCTTGTAAGTAGTAATCCTCAGAACTCTATTTCAGTACTCTGACTTTTGGGAGATAGTCTGACAATGGAATTCACTCATTGGTGGTAGATCACAGATAACAGTACAAAGTTCCCCTTGGTTTGACAAAGAAATTTAGCTGTTTTAATTCATCTTCTTTCTTGTAGAGGAAGGATGGCATGAAGATAATTTCTCATCTATTTTCTTGGAAAGAGGACTAATTTTTTGGCTGCTGCTGATGGAGTTTGATGGGCCGTCAGTTCAGTTCAGTTTAGTTCAGTCAGTCAGTCGTGTCTGACTCTTTGCGACCCCATGAATCGTGGCACAACAGGCCTCCCTGTCCATCACCAACTCCCAGAGTTCACTCAGACTCACGTCCATCGAGTCGGTGATGCCATCAAGCCATCTCATCCTCTGTTGTCCCCTTTTCCTCCTGTCCCCAATCCCTCCCAGCATCAGAGTCTTTTCCAATGAGTCAACTCCTTCGCATGAGGTGGCCAAAGTACTGGAGTTTCAGCTTCATCAGATTCCATCAAAAAAGGAAGAGAGGGAGGAAAGTATTTTGGCAGAGAGAATGTGTACCTGGGATGTGTACTATCTTCCCCAAGCTCAAGACCAGTTGAAGCTAATGATAAGGAAGTTGTTGTTTTTCAGTCGTGTCTGACTCTTTGCAGCCCCATGTCCTGCAGCATGCCAGTCTTCCCTGTCCTTCACTATCTCCCAGAGTTTGCTCAAAATCATGTTCATCGAGTCAAAGCTGTCATCCAACCATCTCCTCCAATGTCACCCCCTTCTCCTTTTGCCTTCGATCTTTCCCAGTGTCAGGGTAATTTCCAATGAGTCAGCATTTCACATCCGGAGGCCCAAATATTGGAGCTTTGGCTTCAGCATCCA
Organism: Bison bison bison; assembly: GCF_000754665.1. Classification (NCBI taxonomy): domain Eukaryota; kingdom Metazoa; phylum Chordata; class Mammalia; order Artiodactyla; family Bovidae; genus Bison; species Bison bison. Next base: position 3,592,498 of record NW_011494940.1, read on the forward strand.
TCCTTCCAATGACTATTCAGGGTTGATTTCCTCCAGGACTGACTGGTCTGTTCTCCTTGCAGTCCAACACGGAAGTAGTAAGACCAAATATTGTCTTTATTTCTATTATAGCTGACCTTAAGGTTGTGACATATATGTAGGCAAATGGAGTCCTGACCCTGAACCCAAGAAACAGACAGGCTTACCCTCTCAGTCCCAGGCTATGCTGGACCAGCACAGGCCTCCCCATAGGGTTGCCTTTGTAAGACATTCATCATGGAATAACAGAAGGATGTTGACTCCCTTTGAGCAGCTCCCTCTAAGAGAGGATGAAGGAGGGCCTGGGAAGCATAGTCAGTTTCTTATCTGTTATTCTTTAATAAAGTACAATTTTCTCTCTCAATTCTTAGGGACAGGGTAGGTGAGAAGGAGGAAATAGCCAGAAGTCTTCCCTATTGGACTCCCTTTCTATGGGGAAGGAATTCATCTCTTCATGAGAAAGAATGATGTTGAGGAGATTCCCATGTAGGCACAAGGAGAGATCTGTGGTTTTTCTGGAATAGAGGAGCTCTGTGCTCAGCTTCTGGATGCACTTCTGGAAGAATTGAGAAGAAATGACTGGTTGTGGGTATTTAAAGAGGCAGAACCTCAGGAACCTGACTTACCAGCCTTCTCAAAGATTAACACACATCAAACCATGGGCTAGAGGTTGTTGAATAACTAGGGTTGAATTTACCATCAGGTTGTCAGAATAGGCGCTCAGAATTGAAATGCGCCTGAGCTATAGACAACTAAGGAATGGGATATGATATTTTGTGAACTCTAAGATGCCAAATTCAGTTGTGTTCCACCAAGAAAAAAGTTGCTACTAAATTGTGACTTAATTCTGTCATTTTTCTTGGTGTTTTTACTTTATACTGATGAAAACATTTTTTTTTCTAGATTTCTCTAGGCATAGAATTCTGTCATGTACTACCCTTATGCATAAATAAAAAGGAAAATATAAGCAAAATCAATTTTAATCCACATTCATAGTAGTTTTTCCCACCTGGAGTCATGCTCTTCTGAATTTCATTTTGATGCAGACTTGTCAGTGTTCATGGTTTCTTTACAGTACCTTCCTCTGTGCTATGAAAGCATTGGGCATTCAGCATTTATGAAAAGTGTGTTCCTTGAAATTAATATAATGTTCAATTAAAAAAAGAAATAGATAGGAAACAGAGTGGGAAAAAGGCTTGTTCCACTATTGTCTCTGGATGTTCACTCCCATTTCACCATAACTGCCACATGGTGACAATGATGGTAAGACACTTTTGATTGTAAAAAGTCTTCCAATTTCAGAGACGTTAAGATGTAAATTTAAAAAATATGTAGCCTAGAATGGATGGATAGTATTTTTTTTTTTTTTGCACAACTGAGTTTCATTCCTATTACATTTATAATTGGGAGATAGCTTAAAGGCCTATTCTCCAATATTTTACAAAATGATAATAAAACCAAGGCTCATATAAGCTATGTCTGTTTCCCAGGATCACAAAATCTTGTGGGTTTTAATATAATACTGCTTAGAGGTGTGTGTGCACTTGATTGCTCAGTCATGTCTGACTCTTTGCAGCCCTATGGATCGTACGTAGCCTGCAAAGCTCCTTTGTCCATAGGATTTCTCAGGCAAGAATACTGGAGTGGGTTGCCATTTCCTCCTCCAGGGGATCGTCTAAACCAAGGGATTGAACCTATGTCTCCTGCATTGTAGGGAGATCATTTACTGCTCAGCCACTGGGGAAGCCCACTGCTAAGAGGTGTGACAACTTAATTCTCAGTAACGATAGCTCCTTGTGGGCTCTGGGCAGTGGGATCATGATTGGTTAAGTAACAGCTGGGTCTCTTTCTCTTCTATCTTAAATTACATAAACATGCCACCATCTACTATCTGTGTCTCAATAGAGCTATTTATTGATCATTACAAAGAGGCATTAGACAAATTTAGGAATAGAAAAATAGGATGCATTTACTCCAATATTCAAAATGATAATAAAACTAATACAAATTGATAATAAAACCAAGGCTCATATAAACTATGTCTATTTTCCAAGATCACATAATCTTGTGGGTTTTAATATAATACTGCTTAAAGGTGTACTGGCTTCCCTTGTAGCTCAGTCAGTAAAGAATCTGCCTGCAGTGCAGGAGATTTGGGTTTGATCCCTGGGTCTGGAAGATCCCTGGAGAAGGAAATGTCAATTTCCCTTCTTTTCCAGTATTCTTGACTGGAAAATCTCATGGACAGAAGAGTCTGGTAAGCTGCAGTCCATGGGGTTGCAAGGAGTTGGGCACAACTGGGCGACTAACACTTACTTACTTATTCACTCCAATATTCAGTGCCTCTCAGTTTATCTCCTTTTGCCTTAACCAAATATTAAATGTTTAACTGATGTATCAGTTCAGTTCAGTTCAGTCATTCAGTCGTGTCTGACTCCTTGTGACCCCATGAATTGCAGCACTCCACGCCTCCCTGTCCATCACCACCTCCCGGAGTTCACCCAAACTCATGTCCATCGAGTCAGTGATGCCATCCAGCCATCTCATCCTCTGTCGTCCCCTTCTCCTCCTGCCCTCAATCCCTCCCAGCATCAGAGTCTTTTCCAATAAGTCAACCTTTGCATGAGGTGGCGAAAGTATTGGAGTTTCAGCTTTAGCATCAGTCCTTCCAAAGAACACCCAGGACTGATCTCCTTTAGAATGGACTGGTTGGATCTCCTTGCAGTCCAAGGGACTCTCAAGAGTCTTCTCCAGCACCACAGTTCAAAAGCGTCAATTCTTCAGTGCTCAACTTTCTTCACAGTCCAACTCTCACATCCATAGGTCATCCTATACATCCTATACTGATGTATAGGTCAATGGAATTCTACCGAACTGTATGATCTTGGGATGTCACTTAGTTTATCTGGCTATTAAGTTAGTTAGTAATAGAGTTAGGGTTTCCCTGGTGGCTCAGCGGTAATAGAATCTGCTGGAGATGTGGGTTTGATCCCTGGGCCCAGAAGATTGCCTGGAGGAGGAAATGGCAACTCATTCCAGTATTCTTGCCTAGGAAATCCCATGGACAGAGAAGCCTGGTGGGCTACAGTCCATGGGGTTGCAAAGAGTAAGACTTGACTTAGTGACTACACAACAACATCTATAGAATACACAGGTTAAATTAGATCACTTTCCAACAGGACACATAATGATCTTCAGTTCATCATAGTTCATCACAATAAAAGAGACACATCTATAGGAAATAAGGTCTAAGTTGGATGGTTTACCTTTGTTGGAGAAATGCAAAACTGAAATGGTTCTGACAGAGTGATTAGCAATAAATTGATCCCTGAAAGATCAATTATGCCAAGATTTGTTTCTGTACCAGTGAAGGAATATTTAGTCATTCTGGACAATTTTAGTTTTTAATTTTCAAATGACATCACTGTAGCTTCTGGTCTTTTCTAAGGGATTTAAGTCTTTTTGGTAGGGTTTATAATTTCACATCAAATCATGGCTAAAAATAAGAGAAAGTTCAGGGGCTCAAAAATGGCGATAAGAGCACATAAAAGGCTCTGTAGTGAATCCACAAGCTAACCAGATGCCTGATGGAGGAATGTATATTTTCTAAGAGACACCATCCCTGTGAGAGATGTTGATCTGAGGCTCAGAGAAATCAGGAGTGTTTTGCAATCTTTCTGCTGGCTAATGCACCAGAAAACTAGCTGGCCCATTCCTCAGATATTTGGTTCTGCTTCTTTATTTTCTAGCTCCTGTTATGTACATTCCTCTGTCCAGCTTTCTCCCCAGGATCCTTATGCACATATTTCCCTTAACTTATCCCTGCCTTGCTGTATCTGAGGCAAGCCTAACAATGTTTTTATTGTTTATTTGTTTATATTGCTAAGGACTACATGATCAAAAAAGGTAACCAATCTTAGCAAAAGAATCTCATAATATACAAAATCTCTTGAATTTGCTGAAATGGAAACAAGTTTACATATACATTCCGGCAGCCTCTTTTGCAGATTCCACCCAACTCTGGGTATGTCCAGAGTTGGTCATTATAACATGATCATGCTTGGGTTTGTTTTCAGGTTATTATTTTCTTTCTTTGCCTTGATCCTTGGGAATGCCACTTCTTTCTTGCTAACTCCTAGTTCCACCCCTTGGTCCAGGTCAATACTTTTCTACATTCATCTCAACTCCAAGTGGGAGATTCTTTCCAGTGGTATAAATGTTTAGCAGCCAGCTCTTAGAAGCAGAAGAAAAATCTGTCCTGTGGCATTTGCAATTTCCACGGTGTAAATACTCCCACTGAGGTTGATTTCAAACTACCTATGTGGTACCACTGAACTCGTATTTGGGGAGAGACGCACAGAGATGGCTCTTACTAGCTGGCTCCAGTATCCCACTGGTTCTCTCTCTAACTAATTTATTGAGAACGGTGGTTGGCACAGTGCATGAAGAAACCAAATTTATTCTTACTCACCACTGCATCTCAAAAAAATATTCAACTTTTGTCATTTTTCCCCCTCATCTTGGGAAGAAATCTTAGTCAGATTCTATAACTTCTTTGATGACTTTTAGTATTAAAATATCTACTCAGTGTACTGTTCATGTAAAAAAAAAGCTGGCACTTGGAGTCTGCTGCCCACTTTTTACCCTAAGTCCAGGTGGCCTCAGGGGGTCTTTCCAGAGCTAATATGCTGGGGAAATCAAAAATACTTATTTACAGTCCTTTGTGACTTGGCTTTATTGATGTGAGCCAGTAGTTCATAATTTGATCAGCTGTAATAAATGTTGAATTTCTCTCTCTCTTTTTTTGATACTCTTTGATCTGACCCAATAAAGTGCTTATGGACTCTAGAACTAGATTTCCTGGTTTTGAATCTTGGCTTTGCCACTTATGACTTTGACCTTTCCATGCCTTTGTTTTCTCACCTGGAAAATGGAGAAATTAGGAGAGCACCTATTTCATAGTGTTCTGCAGATTGCAGGGTTATTATGTTTAAAGGATTTGTAGCAGTGATGACAAGTGGTAGGTACTATATACGTGTTAGATATTGTTGAAAAGTGTGAAAGTGTTAGTTGCTCAGTTGTGTCCAACTCTTTTGCGACCCCATGGACTGTAGCCCTCCAGGCTCCTCTGTCTATTGGATTCTCCAGGCAAATATACTGGAGTGGGTAGCTATTCTCTTCTCCAGGGAATCTTCCTGACCCAGGGATTGAACCCAGGTCTCCTGCTTTGCAGGCAGATTCTTTACCGCCTGAGCCACCAGGGAAGCTCTAGATATATTCAATTCAGTTCAGTCGCTCAGTCATGCCTGACTCTTTGCCACCCCATAGACTGCAGCACTCCAGGCCTCCCTGTCCATCACCAACTCCCGGAGCCTACTCAAACTCATGTCCATCACATACGTGATGTCATCCAACCATCTCATCCTCTGTCGTCCCCTTCTCCTCCCGCCTTCAATCTTTCCCAGCATCAGGATCTTTTCCAATGAATCGGTTCTTCACGTATATTATCACTATCCAAAAATGATGGAGGCACACAGGCTACTCCCAAGAAGATCCTGCCTTTTGGTTCTGCCTCCTGGCAGGTGGTGTGGCGTCTCTCTCTCCGTTAGGTTCTCTCTGAGTTTGAGGAACATGTGTCCTCTGCATGACTCTCTGATGCCATGTTCCCTTTCCCTGGCAGAAGGAGGTATGACTCCCCACTCTGTGGGTGGGAGGGTAAGTATCACAGCCTAGGGTACCTGAGGCTGTCTTCCATCTCTGGTCTCTCCAAGGTCCTCATGAGGTTCATCTTTCCAGTAGTTCTTTTTCTGAACTAGTAACTCCATTTCTCTTAATCAATCCCAATGAACAAAAGCTCAAATAATGGCAAAGCTTTCCGTTTAAAGATGTTCTTTGTATTTCTCTCTTTTTGGTTTTCTCTTATATACCCTAATGTGGGGGGTGGTGGTATTTGGCAAAGCTGTTATAACTGGTTTTAGTTACTCCATGGCAAGTCTTTCACAGATATCTCTTTAAAATCATGAAGATACTTGGCAGGGAATGTTCTCTATTTGGGGTCTCAGGTGAAAATGGAAGACAGGAGGGTTGTGTCTTAATATTCTGCCGCACAACCTTTCCCAGATCCTCCCACAGACTTCCCTAAAATACAGAATATTAAATCTTTATTCTGTAAATTCTTCTATCCAGCTAGACTAGTTCCTTTCTGTGACTTTTTGTGTCTTTAAAATTATTTTCTAATGACAACCTTCTGCAACATTTACAACATTTACCAAATATATTTTCTGGCTTATCTAAAAAATGTGTTCTTTTAAAAAATCTAGTTTTGGCCCATACCCTGGGGGTGCCAGAATATTTGCTTCTTATTATAAATTACACCTGATATCAAGAACATTAAAACCAATTTTGACAAAATAGGTAATTGCACTGTACATTTTATGTATGTTACAATTCATAGTAAGTTGAAACAGGAGTATTTTTCACAAGCTCCCACCACTGCAATTTTTATACTCTGATACATAGTAAGGATGCTGACTAGTTAGAATCAAAGTGTTCAAGAAAGACTTTGAAGGTGTACTTTTAATTTTAAGAATTTATTTATAGCTCTGATAAATGGCATTTTACATGTTATATCACAATGGGGTTCATTTTAAGCACTAAGTATGGGACTTATGAATTACAAAAGAATCCTCTACTTTACACCAAATGCTTTGCATCTTAATGGAGATTTATCATTGATTTTATTTGAAATAACTTGCTTTTTGAGACCATAAATAATTCAGTTTCTATTGAATTAAATTGTAACCTCAGGACTATAAATCTAGCAATCTAGAATAGTTGATTAACAGTGTGAAATGCTAAACTTGAGTAAAGGGTTATGAATACATGAAAGGATGGAGAAAGTGATAGTATTAGAAACGTTAAATATATTGACATTATTATATTAGTGTACTTATATGATATTTATTTATAATATGTGGATTATATTACAATGTATTATATTATTAGAAATCCTGCATGTGTGTGTATGCTCCTCTACCCATGGGATTCTCCAAGCAAGAATACTAAAATGGGTTGCCATACCCTTCTCCAGGGAGTCTTCCCAACCCAGGGATTGAACCTGCATCTCTTAAGTCTCCTGTGTCTACAGGCAGGTCCTATACCACTAGTACCACCTGGGAAACCCTTAGAAACCCTAAACAAACTCCAATGAAAAAACTGGTAAATTTTATAACAGGATAAGTAATGAGTTTACTTGCAAATTAAGATGACAATAAAATGTGACTTAAAAGCCAAATACGGTTGAGCATTGGCACTCAATGGGATATTATGTAATTGTTTTAAGGTGATTTTGTAAAAATTTATAATAGGAGAATTAATATGCCATAGTAAAGAAAGTAACGTATTTTGTGTCCACACACACACACACACACACACATATATTCAGTTCAGTTCAGTTGCTAAGTCGTGTCAGATCTTTGCGACCCCATGGGCTGCAGCACGGGGCTTCCCTGTCCATCACCAACTCCCAGAGCTTACTCAAACTCATGTTAATCGAGTTGGTGATGACATCCAACCATCTCATTCTCTGTCATCCCCTTCTCCTCTCGCCTTCAATCTTTCACAGTATCAGGGTCTTTTCTAATAAGTCAGTTCTTTGATTCAGGTGGCCAAAGTATTGGAGTTTCAGCTTCAGCATCAGTCCTTCCATTGAATATTCAGGACTGATTTCCTTTAGGATGGACTGGTTGGATCTCCCTGCAGTCCAAGGGACTCTCAAGAGTCTTCTCCAACACCACAGTTCAAAAGCATCAATTCTTCACTGCTCAGCTTTCTTTATAGTCCAACCCTCATATCCACACATGACTACTGGAAAAACTGTAGCTTTGACTAGATGGACCTTTGTCAGTAAAGTAATATCTCTGCTTTTTAATATGCTGTCTAGGTTGGTCATAGCTTTTCTTCCAAGGAGCAAGTGTCTTTTAATTTCATGGCTGCAATCACCATCTGCAATGATTTTGGAGCCCCCCGCCCCAACAAGATAAAGTCTGTCACTGTTCCCCATCTATTTGGCAAGAAGTGGTGGGACCAGATACCATGATCTTACTTTTCTGGATGTTGAGTGTTAAGCCAACTTTTCACTCTTGTCTTTCACTTTCATCAAGAGGCTCTTTAGTTCTTCACTTTCTGCTTTCATCAAGAGGCTCTTTAGTTCTTCGCTTTCTGCCGTAAGGGTGGTGTCATCTGTATATCTGAGGTTATTGCTATTTCTCCTGCCAATCTTGATTCCAGCCTGTGCTTCATCCAGCCCAGCATTTCGCATGAAGCAGAGACATTACTTTGCCAACAAATGTTCGTCTAGTCAAGGCTATGGTTTTTCCTGTGGTCATGTATGGATGTGAGAGTTGGACTGTGAAGAAGGCTGAGCGCCGAAGAATTGATACTTTTGAACTGTGGTGTTGGAGAAGACTCTTGAGAGTCCCTTGGACTGCAAGGAGATCCAACCAGTCTATTCTGAAGGAGATCAGCCCTGGGATTTCTTTGGAAGGAATGATGCTAAAGCTGAAAGTCCAGTACTTTGGCCACCTCATGCGAAGAGTTGACTCATTGGAAAAGACTCTGATGCTGGGAGGGATTGGGGGCAGGAGCAGAAGGGGACGACAGAGGATGAAATGGCTGGATGGCATCACTGACTCGATGGACGTGAGTCTGGGCGAACTCCGGGAGTTGGCGATGGACAGGGAGGCCTGGCATGCTGCGATTCATGGGGTCACAAAGAGTCGGACACGACTGAGTGACTGATCTGATCTGACTCTGCATATAA
>NW_011494940.1:3601436-3617624 GCF_000754665.1 Bison bison bison
GGACAGGGAGGCCTGGCATGCTGCGATTCATGGGGTCACAAAGAGTCGGACACGACTGAGTGACTGATCTGATCTGACTCTGCATATAAGTTAAATAAGCAGGGTGACACTATACAGCCTTGATGTATACCTTTTCCTATTTGGAACCAGTCTGTTGTTTCATGTCCAGTTCTAACTGTTGCTTCTTGACCTGCATACAGGTTTCTCAGAAAGCAGGTCAGGTGGTCTGCTATTCCCATCTCTTGAAGAATTTTCCACAGTTTGTTGTGATCCACACAGTCAAAGTCTTTGGCATAGTCAATAACACAGAAATAGATGTTTTTCTGGAACTTTCTTTTTTTTTTTGATGACTGAACAGATGTTGGCAATTCGATCTCTGGTTCCTCTGCCATTTCTAAAACCAGCTTGAACATCTGGAAGTTCAGGGTTCACATCCTGTTAAAAATACCTGAGTACCAGATATTATCTCACTTAACCCTTAGGCTAGTAGTATGAATGGTTAAACCAGATTGGTGTTAATCCAGGATCTCCTCACAGTTAGTTTAATTAATTTTCATGAGCTTCATGATGGATCCCTGTTGATTTCTCTGGAAACGTCTCTTATGACTTCATTTTTAGCCAAATAGAATCTCTTCCCATTCTCTGTATGTGCCCTGTCTTGTGAGCATGCTCACAAGGTGGTCTGGTATTCCCACCTCTTGAAGAATTTTCCACAGTTCGTTGTCATCCACACAGTCAAAGACTTTGGTGTAGTCAATAAAGCAAAAGTGGATGTTTTTCTGGAACTCTCTTGCTTTTTCAATGATCTAGCGGATGTTGGCAGTTTGATATATTACATATATGTATATGCTTATATATATGTGAAGTTTCACATATAAAAATGAACACGATTATATGAAACCAAAAAAAAAAAAAGAAAAGCACCAAATTCCATTTAGATCCAGAAAAAAAGAAAATCAAGTCATCAAATGTTAACACTGATAGTATTTTGTACAGTGGGAGTATGGTTGATCTTTTTTCTCTCTTTTCTATTTTCCATAATGAGCATATATTCGTTTTAGAATGAACAAAACAAGAAAGTTTTCAAAAGTAATGCACCCACACATAATGGTTTCCCTGTATTAAATTTACATAAATGTGTGATTTCATTAAACAGAAATCCATTAGCACCAAAGCCCACTTCCTATTACAGTGTGTCACTTCAGGCAGTTATTAAGAATCCTTCCCACCTTAAAGAGTATAAACCTATTTCTTTAGTTCTGCAGCCTAAGTTAAAAGGTGCAGTAAGTGCTAATATTTTTTTTTTAAGGAAAAAACATCAATTTCAGTGCAGACTTTCTACCTAGCACTGAAAATATCATTAGGAAATTGTAGTCCTTAACCTAAAAGCTTAAAAATCTAAATTATATGGATGAATCAGTTTAGACTCATGAATAATATGAAAAGGTCTTTTAATCGTAAAAAGGCCTGGACAATAAAATGAATCGTTTTGAGGTTGGCTATTTCTGTGTAAGACGAGATTTCTTTTTTTCCCACAGAAACATTTGAAAGAGTGTTGCAGCTGGAAATCATTCCAACAGTGAAGGAAAAAAAATAGAACTATAAATAGGATGAAGAAACAAGTGAGCAATTAGAAAACAGAGGAAGAAACTGAAGGAAACAATAGAAGCTGGAAAAAAGCATCAGTATATTCAGAAGGAGAATCTGTGTTTACTAAAGGCCTGTGTAAGCAGAGAGAGGAGAGACTGTCATGTATGGATCCATGGGACTTTTCAAATTTTCGACACCTGGTTTCACGTATAATAGAAGATTATAAGTTAGGACCTCTAGAAATAAATAATCTTTTGCTGCCATTTCAAGAATAATAACAGTTATTAACAATAAGAATTAATGTCTAGGAATAATATATTAAATCAGCTTGTCCATTAGTTTTTTTTTTTTTTTTTTGAGTTTTCACATGCAACATCTACAAATTTCAGCACACATTGCAATTGTGATGTGCAGAGGAAAATAATTATTTTTTCTGCAACTGATTTGTTTCTCCCCCGGAGAGCTCATCTTCTAGTTAGTATGGAAAAAATATTACCTAAATGTGCAGTTTAAAGCCAAGACCCCTTGGATGAATTAAAAAGCCCTTCTGAGCAACTACCAAGACTCTATTGTGGAGTGATTTTTCAGTGTTTTATGAGAAGTTTATCTTCCTGAGCTGGAATTCAGGTGTTTGGAGGGAGGTTGGTTGCCCTTGCAATGAGTGAGGGCTAGGTTGGGCTGGTCCTTGATTCTACCCCGATGCTATCTTCTTTTATGTCTCTTTGGATCCTGCCTTCCTCATACTGACAAGTTTGTAGCTGGATAACTCCCAAACCCTTTTAACGGTTTAGGAATGACCTACCAGTTCCCTTCAGATCTCAATGGTGCTAGGCTTTGGTTAAATTATTTCCTTAAACTAAATTTTTTCATGCATGTGTGTATTTATACATGTGCCTAAGTGTTCAGATTTAGTATGTATCTGATCATCTGTGTCTATTTTTATTTAGGAAAAGTTGATTTACAGTATTAAATAAATTTCAGGTGTACAAGATAATGATTCACAGTTTTTAAAAGTTGTACTCCATTTACAGTTACTATAAAATTTTGGCTGTATTTCCTGTACTGTACAATATAGCCTTGCAGCATATTTACTTTATACATAGTTGTTAGTATCTCTTAATCTCCCACCCCTGTCTTGTCCCTCCCGTCTTCCTTCTCTCCACTGGTAACCGCTAGTTTGTTCCTTTTATCTGTGAGTCTGTTTCTTCTTTGTTATATTTACTGATTTGTTTTATTTTTTTAGATTCCACACATAAATGATAAACACAGTATTTGTCTGTGTCTGATTTATTTCACTAGGCATAGTATTCTCTAGGTTCAACCATCTTGCTTCAAATGGAAAAATTTTATTTTTTATGGCTGAGTAGTGTTCCACTGTGTGTACACACATATTAGTTGTTGTTTGGTCACTAAGTCGTGACCAAGTCTCTGTGACCCCATGGACTGTAGCCCACCAGGCTCCTCTGTCCATAGGGTTTTCCAGGCAAGAATACTGGAGTGGGTTACCATTTCCTTCTCTGATACAGACATTTACCATGTCTTATGTATCAGTTCATTCATTGATGGACACTTGGATTGCTTCCATATCTTGGCAATTGTAAGTAAGTTTTTATGAATATTGGGACCCTTGTATCTTCTCAAATGAATGTTTTCTTTGAATATATGCTCAAGAGTGGAATTGCTGGATCATATGGTAGCTCTATCTTTAGTGTTTTAAGGAAACTCCACACTGTTCTCCACAGTGACTGCACCAATTTACATCCTCATCATGTGTTTTTCATGTGCAGGTGTGTCTCTGCTCATGTATATCTTTTGTGGGAACAGCAGGAAGGGGAGAGAAAGCATAGGTATTAAACTCTATTTTGTATGTATGAAGTGCTAGGTATTTATGGGCATCATTATCATACATAATCTTTATGGAAATCTTAGCAGTAGTTACTGTTATCATCTTTTAATCAATAAAGAAGGTGAACCTAAAATTTAATATCAGAAATGGAGCCCATGTCTAATTGAATTCAAAGTTTATGCTCATTTTATTGTGTTATGGGTATAGTAAGAGTGGAAAAAATAAGTTTATGACCCTTGATGTTCATTTTGTGATGTTGCCATTTAAATCAGTTATACCAGTTACACTATTACCAAAAATGTTTTCTAGTTTGTAGCTGTTTGATACTGTTCAAGTTTGCTTCAGTGTGCGTATCTTTGATATTTAGTGAGAAAGAGCATATTTCCACTTGTTTAAATGTATTTGTATTTTTTTCTTGTATAAATTGCTGCCTATTTCCATTTTAATGGTATTATTGTTATTCTTGTACAATTTAGTGAGAGATTAAATGCTGTAGAAGTCCCCTGGACAGCAAAGAGTTCAAACCAGTCAATATTAAAGGAAATAAACCCTGAATATTCATTGGCAGGACTGATGCTGAAACTGAAACTCCAATATTTTGGCCACTTGAGACCAAGAACCAACTCATTGGAAAAGACCCTGATGCTGGGGAAGATTGAGGACAGGAGAAAAAAGGGGCAACAGAGGATGAGATGGTTGAATGGCATCATTGACTCAATGGACATGACTTTGAGCAAATTACAGGAGATAGTGAAGAACAGGGAATCCTGGCATGCTGCAGTTTATGGGGTCAAGAGTCAGAGATGACTGAACAGTTGAACAACAACATTTTCCATATAAAGAAATATTTTGTGTATTTGATATCAATATTGTTCCTATCTCTTTTTCCTTTGCAGTTGAGGTTTTCTCTTTTTGGTAAATTTTTTAAGGTAAAAGTTTAAAATTTTACAAACATAAATTTCATAATGTTTTCTTTGTGATTTTACTTGGTACTTTGACCTAGAAAGTTACTGTACATTGTAAAGCAATTTTTCTCCTATTAAAAAAATAAAATAAACATTAAAAAAATAAAGTTATCATTCCTCTGCAGGTAAAACAGGTATCTTAATTATTTTAATATTTATGAATTTGCTAAAAATGATTGTTTATGGACCTAGCCTTTACTTAGGGGATGATAAAAGGTAAATATAAAACTTAATTTCTTTTAAAATTGGTATATTTTATCAATATAATTTATTTATAATTTTTATTTTAACCAATGGAGTTTTAATATAATGCTACTGTAATTTCTGATTTATCTGTTTTGTTCTATTCATTCTTTTTTCTAGTTTTATGACAGCTAAATATTTATTATTGATGTTTTGTAAGGCTTTTTTAGAGACTTCCCTGGTGGCTCAGACTGTAAAGCGTCTGTCTACAATGCGGGAGACCTGGGTTCAATCCCTGGGTCAGGAAGATTCCCTGGAGAAGGAACTGGCAACCCACTCCAGTACTCTTGCCTAGAAAATCCCATGGATGGAGGATCTTGGTGCAGGCTCCTGTCCATGGGGTCGCAAAGAGTCGGGCAAAATATTTATTTATTTATTTTGCTGTGCTGGGTCTTAGTTGCAGCAGGAAAGATCTTCCATTTTGGCACATGGTCTCTCCAACTGTGATACAGGAGCTCCAGAGCACGCAGACCCAGTAGCTGCCCCACACAGGCTTAGTTGCTCCACGTCACTGAGATCTTCCTGAACCGGGGACGGAACCTGTGTCCCTGCACTGGAAGGCGGATTCTTACCCAGTGGGCCACCAGGGAAGTCCCTATAAGGTTTTCGTATCTGATAAAGCTCAGTTCTCCTAAAATAATACTTTGCTTTTCCTGCATTTAAAAAAACCTGTGATGATTCATTTTTAAAAATATTTCTTTAACATTCCAATTACTTTAAATGTTTTTTCAGAATCAATTTTAGAAGTTTTTTGTTATTTTCCTACCACTCCTAACTGGAAATGTGAATGAGATTATAATACCCATATAAATTAACTTGGAGAAAATATTAATCTCTTATTGAGGTCTAGGTCATAACTTTTCATTAGTGAAGTTTTTCTTTGTATTTTGTACTTGACATTCTTTCATTGTAAAAGTTCTGTGTAGCTTTCACTAAATTTTTCATTAATATTTTATAATTTTATTATTATTGAGAAATAATCTCCTTTATGATTGTGTTTTAGCTACCTGTGATGGAATACAAAACTTCTATGAAATTTTTAGATGTACTATCTTTCCATTTCTATTATTATTTTTTATTATATTATTATTATTTCACTTTTATTATTTCTAGTCAATCATTTATTACTAATAGATTCATCCGGCTCTTTTAGTTATGTAATTATTCTAATTGTGCATAATGACTTTTCAGTTCCCAATATAAATTTTATTTCTATTCAAACCTTATATTACAAAAACAACTGAAGAAATGCCATTGATTAGTTTCCCTGTCTGTTCAACCTCCCTTCCTAACTGTTCTACTTGCGGACTTAGTTGTAGTTCATTGATCAGTCCATGATCAGCAAGGATTGGGAATTAGATGGTATTCTAAGGGAGCCACAGGGTAAGTGCTGTGGAGGCTGGAGTTGACACCATGGCAACCCCAAGCCTGCTGTAAACCCCAGGAGCAGGAACTTGCAGCCCTGACTCCGGGATGTTCACACACACACACACACACACACACACAAAACATTCCAAGACAACATCCAGCCTCAGAAAGACAGAAACAGAAACTGCTCCATACCTTTCGGCTTAATACGGGGGGCAGTTTCTCCTGTAGATTTTAGCTTCTACTATAACAAATCCTTCTTTTTGTGGCTTGTCTCTTGTGCGTTTCTGTTTCTCACAACCCCAAATCTTTAAAGACATTGTTGATATTCCTCTGTTTATAAAAACTAATTTTTTATTTATTTGGCTGCACGGGGTCTCAGTTGTGGTGTTCAGGGTCTTTAGATGAAAAATGTGAACTCTTAGTCAAAGGCTGTGGGATCTAGCTCCTTGACTAGGGGTTGAACCAGGGCCGCTGCATTGGGAATGTGGAGTCTTAGCCACTGGATCACCAGGGAAGTCCTGATATTTCCAGGTTTTTAAAATGAATGTCACATATATTTTAACTTTTGATTTCATATAAATGATTACGATAAGGTGTTTTCCTGTTGTTACTTTGACATTTTTGTATATGGTGTTGAAATTTCTTAGACTTGGGGGGGTATCTGTTGAAATAATCCTATCATTGTGACTTTGTTAACCAAACAATTCTTAAGTGGAGCACAGGGCGTTGGATGGGTGAACCCCAGTTCAACAACGAATCACAAGAGAAATTAAAATAGAGAAGTTCATTACTCACAGATCCTGGAGGAAGGATCCTATGTATCTCAAGGGTCCAGCAAGGTGGGAGAGAGGTCAAGTCAGAGTGCAGAAAGAGAGAGATAGGACCAGGGGCACGTGCCTCTATTAGGGTCTGTGAATGGAGTGCTTTGGAGTTCCTAGGTGAAGGCCAAATTAATCAATGGAAAGGAAAGAGCAGTCTCTTGGTATACTCCTCTGGGATCTTATCCAAGGGGCACACAAGAGGAAGGCCATATGAGAGACAGGGGAGGCTGTTGAACAAGAGCTGTTGGGGAGTTATTTCAGGGGCTTACCATCACTTGTGACTCACCAGGCTGCCATCGAGGACATGTACTTGCATTTGGGGCTGGTGTTCATCTAAGTCCCTGTAGGTTGAACCAGATGAATGCTGAGGCAGCAATATCACAGAATAAAGCAGCTAAACTCTCCACACACATGCATTTTTTTTCTTATTTAATCTATGTGTTACCTATGACCTGTATAGATAATCAAATATATTGAACTGTAAATTCAAGTTTCCTGGCATTTGGTTAAATGATCTTTTCATCACACTGTACAATGCAAGCTATACAATATTTCAAAGGAAAGAGACCATGTCTTTCTTATTTTTCCTAGAGGAGAAGAGAATCACAAATTTGTTATGATGTATCTAGTAATTATTTTTAGTATTGTGCTTACTTAGTGGCTAGGTCATGTCTGATTCTTTGTGACACTATGGACTGTAACCCACCGGGCTCCACTGTCCATGGGATTTTTCAGGCAAGAATACTGAAGTGGGTTGCTGTTTCCTTCTCCAGGGGATCCTCCCAACCCAGGGATCGAACCCACATCTCCTGTGTCTCCTGCATTGCAGACAGATTCTTTATCCACTGAGCCACTGGGGAAGCCCCATATCTTTTTTTTTTTAAACTGAGTGGCATAATGGCCCCATTGATGGTCCCATCCGATGTCAAGGCCCTGATTCTGTCACAGATTCTTAATTTTCCCTCTTATCAAAGCTTATGATTCAGAAATATATTTCAGATAAATATCTGCCTCCAGCCTGGGGGTGTGGGGAGCTGCTGAGTGGTCCTTCTCAGCTCCCCGATGCTCAGTATTACTGCTAAGGAAGTGGACACATGCTAAGCACACATTTTCAGTGACATTGACAGCTCAACCATCTTTACAAAGATATAAAACATGGTCATTAAAATACACATCATCACACGTGATAGCTCAGTGTTTTTTCCTCCAAAATTTTAATGTGAGCATTTTCTAACATACACAGACATTGCCAAAATGGTATAATAGATTCAATGCTTAACTTTTTGGGTCATGATTTCTTTTTTCTTGAGTTTAAAAATTTGATTCAGTTCTTTATTGGCCAGATTAAAGACTTCATGGCTTTTCCATTGCCTCGTTTCTTGTATGTCTTTTATATGTCTGCCTGATGCTTTTAAATGTGAACAGCTTCCTAGCTGGAGATAATCCTCTTGGGAAACCATTTTATTTCCCTTAGACCATAATAGGCCTTATTCTATCATCATCTGGCATTCACTGACACAATGGATAAATAGAAGGCCAATGTGATGTTTTAACTCTCGTGGGCGATTTTCACCATTTGCCTGGATGCCTGTTTGTTTCTTAATTCTTTTCTAATGTTTATTGGTTTATTTTGGCTGTGCTGAGTTTTCACTGCTGTGTGGGCTATTCTCTAGCTGCAGTGTGTGGGCTTCTCTTTGCAGTGGCTTCTCTGTGGAGCACGGGGTCTAGGGTGCTCAGGCTTCAGGAGTTGTGACTCCCGGGCTCTAGAGCACAGGCTCAATAGTTGCGCAGCGCATGCTTGGTTGCCCCGCGGCATGTGGGATCTTTCCTGATCAGGGATCAAACCCATGTCTTCTGCATTGGCAGATGGATTCTTTACCACTGAGCCATCAGGGAAGCCCTATTTTTTTTTTTTTTTTAATTCTTGGTGTTTGATAGTCTGTCAGTGTGGAGAGTTCTCTATCACACTGGCTATGCCCAGTCATGATACACTCTTTCACTCTAACACATTAGTTTTATCTATAGAATTTCAGGGTTTGTTTTTCTTGTACTCTAACTTATAACATATTTTGTGGGTTAATTTGTTGGATTCTCTGCCTCAGAGGCACTAGTTCTTCTTAGGATGGAGTGCTTCTGTCCTTCATAAAATTTAGTTCCTCTCTTTGTTGTTCAGTCGCTCAGTCGTGTCCGACTCTTTGCAACCCCATGGACTGCAGCACGCCAGGCTTCCCTGTCCTTCACCGTCTCCTGGAGTTTGCTCAAACTCATGTCTGTTGAGTCGGTGATGCCCTCCAACTGTCTCATCCTCTGTTGTCCCCTTCTCTTCCTGTCTTCAATCTTTGCCAGCATCAGGATCTTTTCCAAAGAGTTGGCTCTTCACATCAGGTGGCCAGAGTATTGGAGTTTCAGCTTCAGCATCAGTCCTTCCAATGAATATTCAGGGTTGATTTCCTATAGGATTGACTGGTTTAATCTACTTGCTCTCTAATTGTTTAAATTTCATCTTTTTTTTAATCTGCATTCAGGTCCTCTACTTTCCACATGCCAATAATTTGCTCTTTAGTAATGTGTATTCAACTCCTTGCTAGTTCTAATACAATTTTTTTTTTTTTTAGTTCAGGAGTGATGTTGATTTGGGCTTCAATTTATTGCCTTAGCTATGCAATCTCCCTTTTCGTCTCAGTCTCTCCTTTTATCATCTCTCTCTATCCATTAAATAATTAAGCTATTTTATAGTGGAACACTATTTGCAGCGATTTGCAATTTCCTTCTGTTCACTGAGTAATTTTTTCCCTCCTGGTCTTGGGTCTTTGGCTTTCGGATATTCTGCTCCTATTACTACTCCCACTCCTTTGCTGTCACATGTTTGCAGCGTTGCCACGTGCTGTTTCTTTTCACTTTGCTTACACTTTGGCAGTTCTATACAGACATTCTATCTGGTCAGTTGTGGAGCTCTGTCTCTCTTTTTTTAATTTATCTTTTAATTGGAAGAAAGTTGCTTTACAATATTGTCTTGATTTCTGCTGTACAACAATGCAAATTAGTCATAATTATATATATATATTTCCTCCCTCCCCTCCCCCACCATCGTATCTCTCTAGGTCATCACAGAGTGCCAGGCTGGACTCCCTCTGTTACACTGCAGCTTCCCACTAGCTATCTATTTTACACATGATAGTGTATATGTATCAATACTACTTTCTCAATTCATCCCATCCTTTCCTTCCCCTGATATGTCCACAAAGATGCCTAGGATCTGTTCTGCCCCCACAATTTTTAAACCATTTATGTTTGATACAGCTAGCTAGGAGACATTCATGTTTCCATGGGGCAGGGATATCTTTGAACTTCAGCTTAATCTTCACTTCAAGTCAACATGGCTTCCTTCATTTAACTTCCTTCATTTAATGGTTCACTCCAGGAACCATTCCATTATTTCTCTGTTGTTGTTGCTGCTGCTGCTAAGTTGCCTCAGTTTTGTCTGACTCTGTGCGACCCCATGGATGGTAGCCCACCAGGCTCCTCTGTCCCTGGGATTTTCCAGGCAAGAACACTGGAGTGGGTTGCCATTTCCTTCTCCAATTCCTCTCATAAAAGAGGAAAAAAATAAAAATGTGCATTCAGTCTGCTTCTGTTCAGGCTTGGGGATAATAGTGAAATATTTCAGAACTTCATAAACTCATTGACACCCCTGGGAAACGGTGGACTCTTGTAGGAGGGGTGTGAAGTGGTCCCGTGTCCCTCTTTCTACTCTAGAGTCACCTGTAACTTTTCTTCCATTACTTTAAAAAATGTACATTCCTAGTTTAATCATTTTTTTTTTGGCTGATGCAATTCTTTTTCCTCTGCTTCTTAGGTATCAGGGGAGAGAAGTCCTGTGTTGCAGTTTAAATTTTTGTTTATCCAGAAATCCTGCTAAGCATGCTATTCATGATGCTGTGAAGAGGGTATTGACATACCCAGCCTGCAGAGAGACCTAGAGTTGTTAATAATATGCTTATGAACATACAAATTAATAAGTGGAAGGACCATGCATCAAGCCAATTTCTTTTCATTCAAGACCATTGCTTCTTTACCCTAGTATCCCCTAAACATCAGGTCATTTAATTATTTAAGCAAATATGTATGTATAATTAAAATATAAATATTTACATAATTTATATAAATATCTGCATATTGTTTTACTATAGTTGGCATGTTTTTACAAGATTTCAATTACAAGTTGAAGGGTAATTTGGAAAAGAACTGCAAGGTTATTTCTGTTTGTTCAGTAGGCACATTACCAAACAGCTGTGTGTAAAATTAACTCTTCTAGATGGTGTATTTAAAATGAACACTGTGGTCACTATTTACTTATTTATTTCTCCCCAGATTTACTGGGATATAATTGACACATAAAATTGTATAAACTTGAGCTGTACAACTTGGTTTTTTAAAAATTAATTAATTTATTTTAATTGGAGGCTAATTACTTTACAATATTGTGGTGGTTTTTGCCATATATTGACATCAATCAGCCGCGGGAGTACATGTGTCCCCCCATCCTGAACCACTGGACACATTTTTTGTTGCAAAATGATTGTCATGGTGAATTAGCTACAACCTCCATCACATTACATAGTTAGCATTTTTTTTTATGTGATGAGAATACTTAGCAGCATTCACCCATCTGATGCAGTGTTACCTATAATCATCATGCTGTAACTGAGTTCTCTAGAACTTCCTAATTTTGTAGCTGAAGGTTTGTACCTGTGACTAATATCTCCGCATTCCCCAATCCTTGTAACCACAGCTCTACTTTGCTTTTTAGATTCTACACATAAGTGATGCATTCGTCTTTCTCTGTCTGACTTATTTCACTTAGCATAATGCCCTCAACACACATACAGGTTGTTGTAAATGGTAGGATAGCCTCCTCTCTCATGGCTGAATAATATTCCATTGCAAATATATACCACGTCTTCTTTATTCATTCATCAACTAATTGACACTTAGATTGTTGCCACATTTTGGCTGTTGTGAATAATGCTTCAATAAACATGGAAGTGCAGGTATCTCTATGATATCATGTTTCTAATCCCTTTGGGTAAATACCCAGATGTAGATGGGAGCTCTATTTTTAATTTTTTGAGAAAATTTCAGGTTGCTTTTCCTATAATAATTTTTACCAGTTTACATTCCCACCAACAGAGCACTGGTTCCCTTTTCCCTACATGCTATGTGCTCACTGCTAAAATAACCCTGTAGAAGACATGTGATAATTTGAATTAAGTTCTGGGGAGTTGATTTTAAAAATATGCAATTGGTTTTGTTTTATTTATAGAATGAAGCACACTCGTACAGAAGTTACCAAGAAGTTTTGCAAAATCTCTCATGAAAGAATTTAAGCCAGGGTGAAATGTCATCTTGCTGTAATAGTTTATGGGAAACTGAAGACCAAGGGAAGAGACTCAGTAGTACAGATTTGTTCTACGTCTATACTTCCTTCAGAAAGCAGACTTCTCAAGATTTTAGATTCTCACTTCTCAGAGTGACACTGCGTTTTGTTTCTTCACATTTATTCAGTTATTTTATATAGATTCTAGATCAAAAGCTTCTCAGAGTTCAGGGTGCTTGGCCAGCTGAAGTTGTGCCTTGTATTGATGAAGCGCCTTCGGCGTCATACGGAGGGCACCACACGTGGCACCGTTCTCTTTCACTGTTTACAGCTCACGGCGATCATTCCACGTTATGGATCTACTCCTATTTTCCCAAAGTCATTTTCTACAGGCAGTGCTGTGTTTGTTTCCCATTTTCACTGAGCACTGGGGCATTTGTTTGTGAGAATATGACAGGAACCAATGTCTTTATTTCTGCCAAAGCTGGGAGGTTTTGTTTTTGTTTCCTCTCTTGATCTCTACACAGCCGGGGTTAGGGTTAGGGTTGGTTAGGGTTAGGGTTGGGCTGTTCCTGTGTATAATGTGAAGAGGGTTTTGTGTTAGTGCCTGAGTCTTATTTGCATACGCGCAGCTTTAATCTTCTGGTTCAGTGATTCTTATACTGTATCGTGCCCAACTGTTGCCTAGGATGCTTGCTAAAACAGTGTGGACCCACCAGAGAAATTCTGGTTCAAAAGCATTAGGGTGGGACTCAGGAATCTGCTTTTAACAAAGTCCATAGATGATTTCAAAGGAAGATAGTCCATCACCCAGTTTTTTAGAAATACCACTTTAGATCACTTCAGAGTTAGAATTTGGTTAACCAAGGAACTCTTTTCTCACTCTGGTTATCAGAGAAGTAACTATTCTTCATGTTTTGCAATTGCCCTAATGAATAGAAACCTGATACAAAATGGGGCTGTAAGTTATATAAAAGGACAATGTGGGATTTAAAATAGGAATATTAGAGATAGACATTTGAATGAAAAATGTGATCTAATAATTTGATCTTAATTTCACTAACTTGATCTGGAAAATGTACAAAAGAAGTTATAAGAATATTATTTCATGTATACACATAGCTTATAGAAGGAAATGGCAACCCACTCCGGTATCTTGCCTGGGAGATTCCCATGGACAGAGGAGCCTGGTGAACTGCAGTTCATGGAGTTATAAGAGTTGGACACAATGTAGCAACTAACCTCTACCACACATATAGCTGATTCACTTTGTTGTACTGTAGAAAATAGCACATTGTAAAGCAATTATACTCCAACAACAAACAAAGAATATTATTGATAACAAAGGTTTTAATTTACTTTTATATGTCACACTTGGCTAGGTTGTGGTGCCTGTTTGTTTGGACAAACGCTAGTTCTGATGTTGTGAAGATTTTTTTTTAATCTCTGATTAACACTTATAATCAGTTGACGTTAAGTAAAGCAGATTACCTCCATATATGGCAGAAAGTGAAGAACTAAAGAGCCTCTTGAAAGTGAAAGAGAAGAGTGAAAAAGTTGACTTAAACCTCAACATTCAGAAAACTAAGATCATGGCATCCAGTCCCATCACTTCATGGCAAATAGAGGGGGAAACAGTGGAAACAGTGTCAGACTTTATTTTTGGGGGCTCCAAAATCACTGCAGATAGTGATTGCAGCCATGAAATTAAAAGATGCTTACTCCTTGGAAGGAAAGGTATGACCAACCTAGACAGCATATTAAAAAGCAGAGACATTACTTTGCCAACAAAGGTCCATCTAGTCAAGGCTATGGTTTTTCCAGTAGTCATGAATGGATGTGAGAGTTGGACTATAAAGAAAGTTGAGCAGCGAAGAATTGATGCTTTTGAACTGTGGTGTTGAAGAAGACTCTTGAGAGTCCCTTGGACTGAAAGGAGATCCAACCAGTCCATCCTAAAGGAAATCAGTCCTGGGTGTTCATTGGAAGGTCTGATGTTGAAGCTGAAACTCTAATACTTTGGCCACCTGATGCAAAGAGCTGACTCATTAGAAAAGACCCTGATGCTGGGTAAGATTGAGAGTAGGAGGAGAAGGGGACGACAGAGAATGAGATGGTTAGATGGCATCACTGACTCATGAATGTGAGTTTGGGTGGACTCCGGGAGTTGATGGACACGGAGGCCTGGCATGTGGCAGCTCATGGGGTCTCAAAGAGTCAGACACGACTGAGCGACTGAACTGAACTGAACTGAACGTGGTTGGGCCTCATCCAATCAGTTGAAGACCTTAAGAGCAAAGACTGAGGTTTCTTGAAGAAGTTCTGTCTTGAGGCTGGAACATGTAAATCCTGCTTGAGTTTCCAGCCTACTGGACTGCTTTGCAGATTTCACCCTTTTCGGTTCCCACAATTGTAAGTCAGTTTCTTAAAATTTCTATCTCTCCATGTATACACACACACACACACACATTTCCTGTTGTTTTTGTTTCTCTGGAGAACGCTGACTAACACGAATGGTAGCAACTTTTGTTGTTGTTATATAAAAGCTTCTTTTTGACATGCAAAGAAATGCCCTGGGTTTGGAAGTAGAAGATATAGATTCAAACTCATTTCTGCCCTTTAATTGTTGTGTGATCTTGGACTAGTTACATGTTTCTTCTTGAAGGCACCCTTATCTGTTAACAGGGTATTATAACACCTTTCCAAGTCCTTCAAGTTTTTATTGTGAGGCTCAGTTAGGATAACTTATGGGCAAGCTTTCTGAAAAACAAATTATGATACCTTAGAAGAGTTCCCTCATCACAGATGTTCTCTGCTGTGAATGCAAGAGAATGGGACAGTTTTGCACACAGAACCATTTCAGCTCAGTGGTTACTTGAAATCTTTAATCTTTGCAGATGCATCTTGTTCCACCACCCCCATTCTTTTATTACATATCCTGCCTTATCTATTGGCAATGCCTGCAAAGAATGACTCATAGCTCTGTTTTCTTTAGGGGAATATTATTAGCCATTATTTTTTGGAGTCCACGCTTGTTTATTATTTTACTTTGTGAATCTTACAGAATGGGAGCCCGGTCTCTTTTCTGTGCTTTCAGCGAAAGGTAGTTGACAATTTTCTAGAGAAATTAATCGTTAAATTTTTTTTTTTCTGGAGGGAGCTCAGTATTTATTTAGTCTGCTGGTTGCTTTGACCTCGAGTTTTATTTCCAAAGCTCAACTTATTAATACCATCTAGGAGCACTTGGAAGCATCCATTCTGTATGTTTGTCAGACTGTTTACATATCCCCACAATTCATTGTATAGAGTTTCCCTGTTTTTTTTTTTAATTTTATTTTATTTTTAAACTTTACAAATTGTATTAGTTTTGTCAAATATCAAAATGAATCCGCCACAGGTATACATGTGTTCCCCATCCTGAACCCTCCTCCCTCCTCCCTCCCCACACCATCCCTCTGGGTTGTCCCAGTGCACTAGCCCCAAGCATCCAGTATCGTGCATCGAACTTGGACTGGCAACTCATTTCATACATGATATTATACATGTTTTAATGCCATTCTCCCAAATCTTCCCACCCTCTCCCTCTCCCACAGAGTCCATAAGACTGTTATATACATCAGTGTCTCTTTTGCTGTCTCGTACACAGGGTTATTGTTAGCATCTTTCTAAATTCCATATATATGTGTTAGTATACTGTATTGGTGTTTTTCTTTCTGGCTTACTTCACTCTGTATAATAGGCTCCAGTTTCATCCACCTCATTAGAACTGATTCAATTATATTCTTTTTAATGGCTGAGTAATACTCCATTGTGTATATGTACCACAGCTTTCTTATCCATTCATCTGCTGATGGACATCTAGATTGCTTCCATGTCCTGGCTATTATAAACAGTGCTGCGATGAACATTGGGGTACACATGTCTCTTTCCATTCTGGTTTCCTCGGTGTGTATGCCCAGCAGTGGGATTGCTGGA
>NW_011494940.1:3617724-3618701 GCF_000754665.1 Bison bison bison
ACGGTTCTCCATAGTGGCTATACTAGTTTGCATTCCCACCAACAGTGTAAGAGCGTTCCCTTTTCTCCACACCCTCTCCAGCATTTATTGCTTGTAGACTTTTGGATTGCAGCCATTCTGACTGGTGTGAAATGGTACCTCATAGTGGTTTTGATTTGCATTTCTCTGATAATGAGTGATGTTGAGCATCTTTTCATGTGTTTGTTAGCCATCTGTATATCTTCTTTGGAGAAATGTCTATTTAGTTCTTTGGCCCATTTTTTGATTGGGTCGTTTATTTTTCTGGAGTTGAGCTGTAGGAGTTGTTTGTATATTTTTGAGATTAGTTGTTTGTCAGTTGCTTCATTTGCTATTATATTCTCCCATTCTGAAGGCTGCCTTTTCACCTTGCTAATAGTTTCCTTTGGTGTGCAGAAGCTTTTAAGTTTAATTAGGTCCCATTTGTTTATTTTTGCTTTTATTTCCAATATTCTGGGAGGTGGGTCACAGAGGATCCTGCTGTGATGTATGTCAGAGAGTGTTTTGCCTATGTTCTCCTCTAGGAGTTTTATAGTTTCTGGTCTTACATTGAGATCTTTAATCCATTTTGAGTTTATTTTTGTGTATGGTGTTAGAAAGTGTTCTAGTTTCATTCTTTTACAGGTGGTTGACCAGATTTCCCAGCACCACTTGTTAAAGAGATTGTCTTTAATCTATTGGATATTCTTGCCTCCTTTGTCAAAGATAAGGTGTCCATATGTGTGTGGATTTATCTCTGGGCTTTCTATTTTGTTCCATTGATCTATATTTCTGTCTTTGTGCCAGTACCACTCTCTGACATACATCACAGCAGGATCCTCTATGACCCACCTCCCCAGAATATTGGAAGTAAAATCAAAAATAAACAAATGGGACCTAATTAACCTTAAAAGCTTCTGCACATCAAAGGAAACTATTAGCAAGGTGAAAAGACAGCCTTCAGAATGGGAGAAAATAAT
>NW_011494940.1:3618902-3662715 GCF_000754665.1 Bison bison bison
TTTGTATTTCCATACAAATTGTGAAATTATTTGTTCTAGCTCTGTGAAGAATACTGTTGGTAGCTTGATAGGGATTGCATTGAATCTATAAATTGCTTTGGGTAGTATACTCATTTTCACTATATTGACTCTTCCAATCCATGAACATGGTATATTTCTCCATCTATTAGTGTCCTCTTTGATTTCTTTCACCAGTGTTTTATAGTTTTCTATGTATAGGTCTTTAGTTTCTCTAGGTAGATATATTCCTAAGTATTTTATTCTTTCCGTTGCAATGGTGAATGGAATTGTTTCCCTGTTTTGGACTTAACCTGAGTAATGCAAAGTTAATGACTGGTCATATTGGCCTGGCTTCTGATTTATAGATGAATTGTTATATTAGCACTGCAGAGGGTTGGCCATCGTCTAATGTCCATGTTCCTTAAGATTTGTAAACAAACATTAAAGTGATCCTAAGAAGGATAGAAACTGTTCCAACACTTTTTTTCCCCTAAGTCTGTCACTAAAACCCTTTTGAACTGGGGGTAGATTGTCAAGGCATTTGAATTACCTGCATTTATGAATCTCTGGAGTTAAGTGGGAAACTAGGAAGAGACAAATGTACAGTCAATATAAGGCAAGTTTAGGGCCTAACAAAGTGGATGGAATGATATTTATCAGGAGGATGCTGTTCTTCAATTCACAGGCACAGACACCCGCATTCATCTGTGACATCGAATTGACACTGAATCTATTTTCCAATGAGAGTTGTCTTCTCTGAGGTTTCTTCCTCTTCCTCTCTGCTCCTTGCTCAAATTTCAGTCTTCTTCTTTAATTCTGGGAAAGATGATGTATCACTTGCTTTCATTCAGAAAGGAGGGGGCATAACTTTTGATTCCAAATATCTGATGCTGGTATTATATCCTTTATCAATATTCCTGGAAGAAAGTATAGTGGTTTTACTTTACTTCACAGTCATCAGATACATTAAATCCCCTGAATCTTGGTAAATTATTAAGCAACTATTGATTTTGTTGCAGTGAACATCAAGATGTATTGACTTTTACCCAAGTCAATATTTCCCAAAGGCATAATAAATCTTGGTGTTTATTGAAACATGCATGTTGATTTCAGTGAATATGTAGGTGCACACACACGCACACACATGCACACACATACACATACACACACATATCTCAACATTCAGATATTTATATTGTCCTTCTGGATATCTTTACAAAAAACTATTTCACCCCAAAGATCCTATTATTTTTGGTCTATTTGTACATTAATGCTTCCTTTATTCTTAAAAATGTTAGCCTCATTTATAATGAGGTTAATAATAGTAAGGGAAACCAAGATTTATGAAGAAATCTATCGGCCTTTCACAAACTAGTTTGGGTTAATCTGGTGAGCTTGTCATTAATTGCAAAGTGGGTCTTGCTTTCTGTCTCTACCTAGTTCAAGGATCAATTAAACAATAAAAAATTATTGTTGTTAAAATTGAGAAAGTTAAAAAATTTCACTCTCCACATCCAACCAAGAATGGTTTTTATTTCAGCACCAATCATATCAACACTAAATCAGGGACCACATTTGAGAATCTACTTCATTTCATATCAATATTTTTTAAAATTATATGGTACAAAAAGACAAATGTAAGGTCAAATTTGCATTTAGATAAAATTAAGTGATCAACTACATGATGCAATTTAATGGATACAAAACTAAAACAAAATCTTTATTTTCTTCCACATGATCTTAAATTCTACCACTAAGAATTTATTATAAGTTCTCTTAGAAAATTAAAATTGCTTCTTGGCAAAGAACAAAATCAATTAGGTGCCTATTTACTGATGATCTGCTATATGTCTAGTCATTTGCTGTCCTTTTGAGCTGTGGTTTACTCTGTGGTCCTTACCTATGTTTCATGTTTCTTTAACCTCGGTGTTGTTCCTTGTATATTAATTGGCTATTCCGTGAGCAAATGAGATAGTGTTATTTGATCACTGGGGTTTTTCCTTCCAGCTAGAAAAGTGCATATAATTCAAGAAGTGGGTGCTTTGATGGCCTGTGAGGAAAGCAAGAAGTGAGGAATACATTTAGAAGAGTGCAAATTGTGGGCTTCCCTGGTGGCTCAGACAGTAAAGAATCTGCCTGCAATGTGGGAGAGCTGGGTTTGATCCCTGGGTTGGGAAGTTTCCCTGGAGAATATATGCATTCACCTTGCTATGGTCTGAATGTTTGTGTTCCCCTCAGGTTCGTATGTTGAAATCCTGATCCCCACAAGTATTAGCAGGTAGAACCTTTGGCAGGTGGTTTAAGTCAGGAGGGTGGAGCCTTACTAAAGTGCCTTTGAAAGAGGCTTCAGAGAGATCCCTTCCTTTTTCTGCCATATCAGAATATAACAAAAAGTCTACAGTCTGAAAGAGGGCTCTCATTCAATGCTGCCAGCACCCTGATCTCAGACTTCCAGGCTTTAGACTGTGAGAAATAAGTTTCTATTATTTATATAAACCCAGGGTTGCTCTGGTGGCTCAGACAATAAAAAATCTGCCTGCAATGTGGGAGATTGGGTTTAATTCCTGGGTCAGGAAGATTCCCTGGAGAAAAGAATGGCTATGCACTCCAGAATTCCTACCTGGAAAATCTGAGGACAGAGGAGCCTGGTGGGCTACAGTCCATGGAGTCATAAAGAGAAAGACATGACTAAGCTACTAACACAAATTACCCAGACTGTGGTATTTTGTTATAGTAGCCCAGATGGACCAAGACACTCCCTTACAAATGTGTATATATTTATACATATGTACGGTAAGGCGGATAACAATATTTTTCCATGAGGCAGGTTGGTAAACTGACATTCCCAGAGGAGTTTCAAACAAGCTGTAGAGACTTTGAATAATAACTGATGTCCCAGGGGAGAATGAAGTCAAGAAAAGAGAAGATATTGCAAACGTGACAAAATCCATCTTCCTCATTAAAACAATTGCCCTAATTGATCAATGATTTGAAATGTTCCATGTAGCACCAGGGGGAAGAAGTGCTAGACAAATAATTTCTTTCTTTTTTTTCTTTTTTACAAAAGAGAAAGCTTTGGTGACAGAGACAGCGTGACAATGGCCAAGCCCACTTTTCAAGAAGAGTAATCTTCAAATGCTTTGCACAGTGATTAAGGCCAATGTGGAGAAAATAACAGCTTCCATCCTGCTGATGCATATTTAAAGCTAAGAACTTAAAAATAAGATTTTGTGTTCATATGGTTTTTATCACTCTACTTTGAGCCAGTGTGACTCCTGATAAAACGCATCAATGTGGTTTGCAGACACTACATGGGAATGAAAGAAAAGTCATTATGAACTTAAATATATGGATTTTATGAAGCTTTTATAGTCAAGATGGCTTTTACACTTTAAGCTTTCAATGCAAAGAGGAATTATGTTTAAAGTACTTTGGGCAGAAGCAAAGTATTATTCCTGTGGAATGCAGGGAAAGATGGCCAATTTTCTGATGGCTTCTTTTTTCCTTTATCTTTCATGCTATGTAAAAATTTGGATTAGAACACATGTCTATACAAGAGCCTATTTCTTTCTTTCTTTTTTTTCTCTAAATGTCCACAGGTATCAGGAAATGTGACATCAAATGTGTTGTTGGCTCTCCTTCAGCGTCCCCTGGATAGTCATTTTCTTTCACGGTAATAGACTGCCTTGACTTGGATCTTCAGTGGCATTGGTATTTCATGGAAGGAGCAAATAAGTTCATGCCTTTCATGTGTCTTTGTTCATTGTTTATGAAATGGCTCATGATGGAGCTGTGCTCCGCTCCTAGCTCTTGGCAAATGGTGAGGAAAGGGAAGTTTGATTTCAGTACCCAGAGTATTCAGTTTGTTCCAGTTCATCCCACACCTCAATATCCCCTGCTCCCTAGTTAACGCTCTTATGTTCTTATTTATTAGGTTAATATTATTATTATATATTTGCATATTTTATCTTATAGATATTAAAAATACTGTTGCTCTGTCATGGCCTAGAAAGGTGGGTTGGGGGTGTCAAAGGGAGGCCCAAGAGGGAGGGGATATATGCATATATATATAGCTGATTCACTTTATTGTATAGAAACAATGAAGCTAACACAATATTGTAGAGCAGTTATACCCAAATAAAAAAAAAGAATAAGTTTTTGAAGGTTACTAAAAGTAGCATTTGACATGAATAATGTAAATGTAAGCCAATGTGTGTTTTTTATAATCAAGTGTGCATATGTGCTCAGTCACTCTTTGCGACGCCATGGACTGTAGCCCACCAGGCTCCTTTGTCCATGGAATTTCTGGAGTGGGTTGCCATTTCCAACTCCAGGGAATCTCCACAACCCAGAGATCGAACCTGTGTTTCTTGTGTCTCTTGAATTGGCAGGATTCTTTACCACGGCACCACAAGACAATGCTATTTATGATGTATTTGAATTATGCAGTGAAAAGTTGTTCATCATAAAAAGAAATGTTTGAAATAGCACCAGCTGGAGAGACGCTTGGGTGTAGGGACCTTTAGCAGTGACACTGAGCTGACTGGTTACAGCAGCTAGTTCAATCTGTATGGCTTTGCCTTGAGAGCTCTAGTACCAGCACCTTCAGGCTTCCTCCTCTCTGGCTTCTTTCCTCCTTGTTATGTTCCTGATAAGTACTTCACGCAGAAGGAAGTGGAGCATAGAATGCTATGCTATGCTAAGTCACTTCAGTCGTGTCCGACTCTGTGCAACCCCATAGACGGCAGCCCACCAGGCTCCTCCATCCCCTGGGATTCTCCAGGCAAGAACACTGGAGTGGGTTGCCAGTGCCTTCTCCAATGCATGAAAGTGAAAAGTGAAAGTGAAGTCGCTCAGTCGTGTCTGACTCCTAGCGAGCCCATGGACTGCAGCCTACCAGGCTCCTCCGTCCATGGGATTTTCCAGGCAAGAGTACTGGAGTGGGGTGCCACTGCCTTCTCTGGGAGCACAGAATAATGTAGCACAAAACAGCACAGGTAGCACGGCAGGGTGGAAGAAGCACAGGCTACTTGCCAAGAGACTCTGGCTCTTCTGTGTGTTTACTATTAGTTGTATGACTTGGACACATCACTTTCCCTACCTGGACATTGCTGTTTTCCATCTGTAAAATGATTATAATGAAGATGATAAGAACTAACATTTACCACTTACCAGGTGCCAGGGAGTATCCTATGTGCTTAACAGTAATGAGCTCATTTAACCTTTACAACATCCTAGTGAAGTAGGTACTGTGTTTAATGATTTTACAGATCCCCTTCTCCAGGGGATCTTCCCAACCCAGGAATCAAAGCTGTGACTCTTGTTTTCCTGCATTACAAGTGGATTCTTTACCACTTAAACCATTGGGGAAGCCCTACAAAAAGGATACATATGTTTCTTAAGGTCACACAACCAAGGAAATGTTTGAATCATGTAGACTGACCTGGAGCTCTTGCTCTTGGCAGTGGCTAAAGTCCATTCTGAATCTAGGGTTCTATTTTATAGAAATCTCACAATGTGAAAAAATAGGTTAACTGATGTATTCCAGTGGACTTGAAGGCTATTTAATAACCACAACCATAAATAGTTTGTGTTTCAAAAATACATATCTATATCACCTATCTATCTATTATCTACCCTAACGTCTACTTTAAGAGTTAACTTGGGAAACTTCCCTGGTGGTCCAGTGGCCAAGACTCAACACTCCCAACACAGGAGGCCCTGGTTTGATTCCTGGGTCAGGGAACTGGATCCCACAGGCCACAACTAAGAATTTGCATGCAGTACTTCAGGATCCCATGTGCTGCAAAGAAGATTCAGGATCCCACTTGCCACCGTTAAGACCTGGTGCAGCCAAATAAATAGATATTTTTAAATAAAAGTTAACTTGGAATCAATTTGCTCAAGCTGCTCTCAAAATTCTAGTCCCTAAATGCAGGCTCTCAATAGAAATGAATAATTACGCCCTGTTGCTAACCACCACTGTGTCGAATCATTTCCCCTCTAATGGCTCTTGGTGTCACAAAAATAACTTTTATTTAAGAAGAGAAAACAACAACACAAAGAATCGCAGGGCAATCAGCTCCATTAAAGCACCAATGATGGGTAATGATATATAGTTTTGAAACCGTTTTTCTCTGAGAGACTCTGAGTGCTGTATAAATTTGACCTCATTCATTCTTGGGTTATCTTTATTATTTATAGATTATATATTGATTTGGCCTTGTTCTTTCTTATTTTCTCTCAGTTGTAGGCTTACCATCATGTTTTATTTTCTTGGGCTCCAAACTCACTTTGCACAGTGACTGCAGCCATAAAATTAAAAGATGATTGCTCCTTGGAAGAAAAGCTATGACGAACCTAGACAGTGTATTAAAAGCAGAGACATTACTTATCCAACAATGATCCAGATAGTCAAACTATGGTTTTTCCGGCAGTCATGTATGGATGTGACCATAAAGAAGGCTGAGCCCCAAAGAACTGATGCTTTTGAACTGTGGTGCTGGAGAAGACTTGAGAGTCCCTTAGACTGAAAGGAGATCAAACCAGTCAGTCTTAAAGGAAATCAACCCTGAATATTCATTGGAAGGACTGATGCTAAAGCTGAAGCTCCAATACTTTGGCTACCTGATATGAAGAGCTGACTCTTTGGAAAAGACCCTGATGCTGGGAAAGGTTGAGGGCAGGAAGAGAAGGGGATAGTTGTTGAAATGTTCCCCCTTCTTTGGGAATAAAGAATCCAGGTTCATGAAGCCTAGTTGACTTATTAAAAGCTCCAGCAATATTTTAATGCTTTAGAGTATAGATGTGGCAAAATCATCCACTGAAACAATGGTTTCCTGTTCATTTTCTTGGAGGCATCTGTAGGATTTCCTTGAAAGAGACTGAGTCTGAACCTAAATGCCTTATAAGCATTCTTTCGATGGATTGCCAATTTCACTCCATATAAAAGTTGGTAGCTTGGAACATGAAAACAGCATAAGACATGTTTGCAACTTCATCCTTACAATGATAGTGTCTGTAACTGTACACATTCCAATCACATAATAGAAATTAAATCCAAGAGCTAAAGAGTCTTTGTTAATTTGTGTGGAAAGAGAGGCTAGAATGAAAGGGTGATTTTTATCATACACACAGTGTGAGACTGTGGCTCTTAGAGGGTCCCACAGTTATGACCATGTCTTTGAAAATATCTAGTCAGCATCTTAGGTCTTTTCCTGTAAGATTTTGAACCAATACAAGAGAGAAGAAAACAATGTTCTAATTTGTATTATGAAATATAATTGTTGGCCATGAGCTCCAATAGATCTGCTAGATGGTTTTCTAGGAGTGTAGTAACTATAAAAATGGGACAAGACTTACATTCTTACTGAGATAGAACTTGATCCTGTTCAAAAAGAAAGATGGGTCAGGTCCTGCATCCAGCAGTGTTACAAATGTGCTGTCCAGTATGGTAGTCAACAGACACATATGGCTACTTCAATGTAAAGAAATCAAAATGTAAGATAATTGAAAATTAGCTCCCTCTCATATCATCTATAGTTCAAGTGATCAATACCCACCTATGGCTGGCAGATACCATATTAGATAAGCCAGGTACAGAAAATTCTATCTTTACAGAAAGTTCTTTTGGACAGTAGTGGTTTAGAATCAGAGCCTTGAGTGTTGGAAAGTAGTAATTTCTGATTAGAAATTAGGGATTCGCTGGAGCATTGGTTAGATAGAGGGTCAATAGCTTAAATTTGGCTTCAGGCACCACAAGGGGAAGACCAGATCACGTTCTGGGAGGATCGCTCTTTTCTGCTTAACTGTTGACCTAAAGCTGGCAGAAAGTGTTTTTTTATGGAGGAAGAGAAGTTGGGAGCTTTGACTTGTTTTTCTCCTTCATTTAGAAACCCCTCTCTTGACTCTGATGTCAAGTTTAAAGATTTGCTTCTTCTTCTGCATTCTTTTTAATATGCTACCTCCTACTCTTGAAATTCTCATATCTAGTTTTTATGAAGATCGGTGTGCTTCCACATAGACCTTATAGAAACTTTAATGCCACATGCCTCAGGCTTTCTTGTCTGGAAATATTCATTGTAAAGCCTTCTGTCTGCCTCTAGCTAGCTGTCTTTTTAAAGGAAGGTATCTCCCTGAGACCTGCCACTCCAGAATAGGAAGCCCAGAAGCATCCCTACAGTATAAAATGCCATGCAGTGGTTATGGTATGATGGAAGACTTAGAAGAAATAAGGGGGTATTGCTGCAAATATGCCTTCAATTACTTGAATAAAAATCAAGGCAAGAAGGGTGAGCTTAGAAAGAAATATGTGGAGTGGATTTCTGGAAAATTAAAATGACTTGTAGGTTTTTTGGCCTCAGAACGTTTTAATCAGAAAAGTTGAATTTTGTTGAACATCTCTTACATGATCAATTACAATCGCCTCTAAAATAGTCTTCTGTCCTTAGCATTGACCATAGTGGCCATCCCCAAAATTCCATGTTCTAATTCCTGGGATCTGTGAATATGAATTTATTTGGAAAAA
Source organism: Bison bison bison (assembly GCF_000754665.1). NCBI lineage: Eukaryota > Metazoa > Chordata > Mammalia > Artiodactyla > Bovidae > Bison > Bison bison. Next base: position 3,627,430 of record NW_011494940.1, read on the forward strand.
AGCTCTTTGCCAATGTAACTAAGTTAAGATCTTGATATGGTATCATTTTGGATTACCCAAGTCTGCCCCAAATCCAGTGGCAAATGTCTTTAGAAGCAACAGAAGAGAGGACTCAGACAGACGGGGGAAAAGTCCACGTGAAGATGAAGGCAGAGAGTGGAGTGACACAGCCACAGCCAAGAACCTGGAAGAAGCAAAGAATAGATTTTCCTCTAGAGCTTCCATGGGCACAGGGCCCTGTCCTGTGATTTCAGGACTGTGATTTCAGACTTCTGGCTCAGATTCCTGGCTTCCAGAACTGGGGGAGAATACATTTCTGTTTTTGTAAGCCACTAATTACATGCTAATTGTTTATGACAGCCACAGGAAACAAATTTAGATCCCCTCTGATACATCCTCCAAGCCATCATTAGAATGATCTTAAGACATAAACCTTATGTTCAAGTTCCTTAGAAGCGCTTCCATGGACGCCTTGATTTATTCTCTGTCGCCCTTCTCCCTTTGTAGCTCTCGATTGTACTCGTTACATTTAATGAGACCAGACTCCTTTGTTCCCTAGATGTACTGCCAGTTTCATCCCATTGTGTGTTTGATTAGGGTCCTTGTTGTCCTTCCGAGGCTTGGCTATCTGTTGTAACTCTTGGATACCTTTCAGAATCCTATGCAGAGTCCCTGTCCGTATGAAAATATAAGACTGATGCTATTCCATCCCTCACTGCTTATCCATCGTCACCTCTGCATCTGATATACCTGTATAACACAGTGCTTTTTGACATCCATCCATTCAGTAATTTTAAAAAATTACATAAATTTTAATGGGTAATACATGTATAGGTTGCAAAAAGAAAAAATGATTAAAAGTATTCTTGGAGAAGACTTACTCTTATTAGTATCCCATCCATCTTGTTTCTCCCCATTCCCTACAGGTAACTGCTCTAAAATAACATGTTTCCTTAAGCATAAGTGTTCATTATCAAAAGGAAGTACACTATACATATTGTTCTGCACTTTACCTTTTTTCACTTCGTAATGTATCCTAGAGGGTTTTTTCCATATCATTATACAGAGATCTTCATCATGTTTCTCCTATGGGGATTCATCATGCTTTGTTCAGTAGGTGACCCTGGGTAACTGGACCAGCCCCCGATTGTTGGACCTTCGGTTTGCTTCCATTATTTATTATTATGCATATTGCTCTAATGAAAACTTTTGTACATATATCATTTCAAACTTATGCAAATGTCTGATAGATTTCCAGAAGTGAGAAGTTTGTTAGGCCAAATGGCATGTGTAAACGTGACCGTGCTAGACATTGCCAGACTCCCCCACGGGCACTGAACCATCTTGTGCCCCACTGGCCATGTAGAAGCTGGCTGGTGGACGTAACTCAGCAACACACCGTGCTGTGCTCTTCTTTTTTGCCAGCATGATTGGTGAATGTAATAGTTTCCTATCGCTGCGTAACAAATTGCCACAAACTTAGTGGCTTAATACAAAACATGTTTGTTATCTCACTATTTCTGTGGATGAACAGCCCCACATTCCTAACTAAGCATCCTCTGTGTAGGGACTAAGGCTGCAATTAAAGTGTTGTCTGGGACTGCAATCTCATCTGAGGCTTGAACTCTTCTTTCAAGTTCATGTGGTTGTTGGAAGATGTTAGTATTTATATTTGTAGAACTGATGCTCTCAGTATCTTGATATCCCATATAGTTCTCAGCCATGTGACCCTCTTTACAGGCAGTTCACATCACGTCAGCTTGCTCCTTCATGGCCAGCAGGAGATTTTCTTACTGTAGTCTCTTAAGATGCAATCTTATAGATGACCAGTCCAAGTTTGATGCGTGAAACAGGGCACTCAAAGCCGGTGCACTGGGACAACCCAGAGGGATGGGGTGGGGAGGGAGGTGGAAGAGGGGTTCAGGATGGGGGACACATGTACACCCACGGCGGATTCATGTCACTGTATGGCAAAACCCACCACAATATTGTAAAGTAATTAGCCTTCAATTAAAATAAATTAATTTTTTTAAGAAGATACAATCTTATTTTATGTGACATAATCATGGAATGCCATATCATCCTGTTCGTCATATAACATAGCCTACTTAGGGCAGTTAGCAGTCTGAGCTCAGACTGCTTTGATTAGAAGCTATTGGTTCTATAGCAATAGAAGCTATTGTTTAGAAGTGCTATTGGTTAGAAGCAGTTTTCTGTTACAAAACAGAAACAGACTCCAGTCTTAGAGAATGAGGGGAAATGGACAGTTAGGGAGTTTAGGATGGACATGTACACACTATTGTATTTCAAATGGATAACAAACTACTATATAACAGCGGGAGCTCTGCTCAATGCCATGGGGCAGCCTGGACGGGAGGGGAGCTTGGGGGAGCATGGATACATGTGCATGTATGGCTGAGGCCTTTTGGTGTTTCCCTGAAATGATCACAACATTGTTAATTGGCTATACTCCAATATAAAATAAAACATTAAAAAGGAAAAAAGGAAGCAAGTCATGGTCCCAGTCACACTCAAGGGAAGGGGATTATGCAGCCCAAACATTAGAGAATGGAGATTATGGGATCTCCATAGAATTCTACACATCACAGTGAGAAATGTAGTTTTAATTTGCATTTTAAAAATTATGAGTATTTTATATGTTTAACGGCCGTTTTTTCTTTTTTTTGTGCACTGCCTGTTTATGTTCTCTGTCCATATTTCTCTTAGTTTTTTGTTATTTTTCTTCTAAATGTTTAGGAGCTCTCTACATATTAGTGAATTTAGTCCTTTGATGGTGATATGGATTTCAAATATTTCCCTCCAGCTTGTTCTTATGCTGTTGTAGAATGTAAAATCTATAAATTGTATGTGGTTGAAATGATCAATCTTCTACTTTTCATTTCTTGCTTCTGAGTCACCGTGATAAAGTCTACTTCTATTTTGTGGCTTTAAAAGAATTCAACCATGTTATAATTTTATTTTTTACACCTAAATCTATTTGGAATTTTTCTTTGTATATGGTATTATTTATGAATTCAATAGTATCATTTTTCCAGATGGCTATTTGCTTGTCCCCAACATTATGTATTAAAATTCATGTTTATCAGTATAGATTTGAACACCACTTTTATTGTGGACTTCCCTGGTGGCTCAGACAGTAAAGCATCTGCCTACAATGCAGAGACCTGGGTTTGATCCCTGGGTCGGGAAGATCCCTTGGAGAAGGGAATGGCAACCCACTCCAATACTCTTGCCTGGTGAATCCCATGGATGGAGAATCCTGGTAGTCTACAGTCCATGGGGTTGCAGAGTCGGACAAAACTGAGTGATTTCACTTTCTTTCTTTTCTTTCTTTATCATGTACTAAACCAAAGAAGTGGAAAGAATTTATCTTCTCTCGTTTTGTCTGTTATATGTGTCCCAATACCACACATTTAATAACTGAAGTTTTATAGTGTATTTATTAGCTTGTGAGGTTTTTGTATTTCAGACATTTCCTGATTATAACTACTAGTATATTTTTCCATATGAAATTTAGAATTTGCTTGTTTAGTGTCTGAACAAAGTTTTTTTCATGTTCTTATTGGGATTGTTAAATTTATGTATTAACTTAGGGAGAATGACATTTTTGTAATCTTAAGGTTTTTTATCAATAAACTTGGCATATCTTTCCATTCATTTGATTATTCTTCTGAGTCATTCAGGAATCTATCCATTTTTCTGGAATTGTTTTTCCACATCCCTTGTTAGATTTATACCTAGGTATTTTATCTTTTCTCAGAATTATTGTTGTTGCCATTAGAAATGGATCTTTTCCATTACATCTTCTAAGTGCTGCTATTTGCATATATGAAAGCTATTGATTTGTGTTCATTTTACCCATGACTACAGTACTATTTAGAAAATATTTATTGAGTGCCTAAAATGTAATGACTTCTGTACAAGAGCTGAATTCATTGCCTACAAAATAGTCATGCCCCCTAGTGGAGGAGGCAGTAAAGTAAATATAGAAGCAAACAAATAAATGACTAATTTATGGTCAATGCTAAGAAGACAGTGAAATGTATTGATTCATCAAGACTAATTATTTAAGTATGTCTTACCCAATTGCAGAAACTTTGAGAGTTTGGTCCTTGCTTTACTTATCTCTAGGTCTTCAGAATCTAGTGTGCTGGTCAGGAAACAAGTTGCCGTATATGTTTACTGAACTGAATAGAATAAATTGATTTTGAGGTTAGGGGCAATAATGTTTTAAGGCTGTTTATTATGATGACCATACAGGCAGATTTCCCCAACAATTTCATATTTAAAAAACTCTTTCTATGAATATATTGTCACACCTTGGGGTTCTTGAGAATTGTTTGGAAATTGGCCGTCACAGTTATACCTTGTCCAGAGATTCTTTACGTGTCTCAGGTCCATGCACAGAATAGACTCTCATCCTTAGCATGAATGTCTGAAAATAAGTTTTGCTGAAAGGGATATCCTTTGTAAAGTTTTGACCGAGGTGTCAAAGTCAAACTAGTAGATGGAGCCTAGTTGGAGCTTGTGTGTTCTCCAGTCACAAGTGCTAAGATTTACATCTTTTACACCAGTAGGAAAGAAAGAGGATGCTCTAAAGGAGAGAATTCTATTTTTATGTATAGGCTTTTCATTGTTGTTTCATTTTCCCTCTCCAAATGCTAATAAAAGGTAAGTCAAGAACTTAGGCTTCAGTCAGTTAATTTTTTTTATTTATAGTCTTCGTGACTCTGAAAAGAATTTAGACCAGCTTAAAGGAATACATAAAGTACTGCAAAGTTACATACGTTGGGAAAGTATGAGAAAGAAACGCAGCGCAGAACAAAGTTGGAGACGTATGGTAGACTTGCTATCAACAGGCTCTAGTCTGGGCTCTTATCTATTAGAAAACATATTGAACATTAACATAAATTTGCCATTCAATTAAGATTTTAAAAATTCATTACAATAGCAAAAATATATTTGGTGCTTATTCTGTTCCAGTCACCATGTTAGGCTTTTAAAAATGCACTATTTAGTCCTTGCAGATGATGAACACATATTTGATGAGATAGGCACTAATACAATTCTATTTTACAGAATAAGAATGGCTATTACTGATATTAAGACAAGAAAGGAAATTGTGGAGAATATTCTTATAAAGATGATTTTTGTTGTTGTTGTTCATTTGCTAAGTCATGTCTGATTCTTTGAAACCCCATGGACTGCATCACGCAAGCCTTCCCTGTCCTTCACTATCTCCCAGAGTTTGCTCAAATTCATGTCCATTGAGTCAATGATGCTATCTAACCATCTCATCCTCTGCCACCCCCGATACCTTTTGTCTTACATTTTCCCCAGCATCAGGGTCCTTTCCAATGAGTTGGCTTTTCTCGTTTGGTGGCCAAAGTATTGGAGCTTCAGCTTCAGCACCAGTCCTTCCAATGAATATTCAGATTTGATTTCCTTTAGGATTGATTGGTTTGATCTCCCTGCAGTCCAAGGAACACTCAAGAGTCTTCTCCAGCACCACAGTTTGAAAGCATCAGTTCTTTGATGCTCAACCTTCTTTATGATCCAACTCTCAATTCCTACATGACTACTGGAAAAACCATAGCTTTGACTATATGGACCTTTGCTGGCAAAGTGATGTCTATGCTTTTTTATATACTGTCTAGGTTTGCCACATCTCTCCCTCCAAAGAGCAAGCATCTTTTAATTTCATGGCTGCAGTCATCATCTGCAGTGATTTTTGGAGCCCAAGAAACTAAAACCTGATACTGTTTCCACTTTTCCCCCATCTAGTTTTCATGAAGTTATGGGACTGGATGCCATGATCTTAGTTTTCTGAATGCTGAGTTTTAAAGCCAGCTTTTTCACTCTCCTCTTTCACTCTTATCAAGAGGTAATTTAGTTTCTCTTCACTTTCTGCGTTTAGAGTGATACATCTGCATATATGAGGTTGTTGATATTTCTCCCAGGAATCTTGATTCTAGCTTGTGATTCATTCGGCTTGGCATTTCACATGATGTACTCTACATATAAGTTAAATAAAAAGGGAGACAATATACAGCCTTCTTGTATTCTTTTCCCAATTTTGAACCAGTCCATTGCTCCATGTCTGGTTCTAACTGTTGCTTCTTGAACTGCATACAGGTTTATCCAGAGACAGGTAAGGTGATCTGGTATTCCTATCTCTTTAAAAATTGTCCACAGTTTGTTGTGAACCACACAAAGGCTTTAGTGTAGTCAATGAAGCAGAATTAGATGTTTTCCTGGAATTCCCTTGTTTTCTCAATGATCCAATGAATGTTGGCAATTTAATCTGTTTTTTTCTAAATCCAGCTTGTACATCTGGAAGTTCTCATTTCACATACTGCTGAAGTCTAGTTTGAAGGATTTTGAGTATAACCTTGCTAGCATGTGAAATGAGTGCAACTGAACAGTAGTTTGAACATTCTTTGGCATTGCCCTCCTTTGGGATTGGAATGAATACTGACATTTTCCAGTCTGGTGGCCATTGTTGCATTTTCCAAATTTGCTGGCATACTGAGTACAGCATTTTAACAGCATCATCTTTTAAGATTTAAAATAGCTCAGCTGGAATTCTATCACCTCCACTAGCTTTGTTCTTGGTAATGTGTCCTAAGGCCCACTTGACTTTGCATTCCAGGATGTCTGGCTCTAGGTGAGTGATCACACCATTGTGGCAATCCAGGTCATAAAGATTCTGTATAGCTCTTCTGTGTATCTTGCCACCATTTCTTAAACTCTTCTGCTTCTGTTAGGTCCTTACTGTTCCTGTCCTTTATCATGCCCATCCTTGCATGAAATATTCCCTTGAACTCTCCAATTTTTTTGAAGAGCTCCTTAGTCTTTCCCATTCTGTTGTTTTCCTCACTTTTCATTTGCATTTAAGAAGGCCTCCTTATCTCTCCGTACTTTCTCTGAAACTGTGCATTCACTAGGGTATATATTTCCCTTTCTCCCTTGCTTTTCACTTCTCTTCTTTTCTCAGCTAATTGTAAAATCTCCCCAGACAACTACTTTGCCTATTGCATTTCTTTTTCTTTGGAATGATTTTGGTCATCACTTCCTGTGCAATGTTATGAACCTCAATTCATATTTCTTCAGGCACTCTGTCTACCAGATCTAATCCCTTGAATCTATTTATCACCTCCACTGTATGATCATAAAGAATTTGATTTAGGTTGTACCTGAATGGTTTAGTGGTTTTCCCTACTTTCTTCAATTTAACCATGAATTTTGCAATAAGGAGCTGATGATCTGGTCCACAGTCAGCTCCAAATCTTTTTTCTTTTTCCTAACTATATAGGGCTTCTCCATCTCTGGTCGCAAAGAACATAATCAATTTGACTTTGGTATTGACCATCTGGTGATGTCCATGTGTAGAGTCTTCTCTTGTGTTGTTGGAAGAGGGTGTTTGACAGAATTCTGTTAGTCTTTGCCCTGCTTCATTTTGTTTCAGGACCAAACTTGCTTATTTCTCCAAGTTATCTCTTGACTTTCTATGCTTGCATTCAAATCTTCTATGATGAAAAAGACATCTTTTTTTGGTGTTAGTTTTAAAAGGTCTTGTAAGTCTTCATAGAACTGTTCAACTTTAGCTTCTTAGGCAATAACTGTCTGCTCTTCCCTAGTAGCATATTGGACACCTTCTGTCTTGGTGAGGGGAGGGAGTGTTTTTCTTCTGGTGTCATATATTTTTGCCTTTTCATACTGTTCATGAGGTTCTCACAGCAAGAACACTGGAGTGGTTTGCCATTCCCTCCTCCAGTGGATCACATTTTGTCAGAACTCTCCACTATGAGCCTTCCATCTTGTGTGGTCCTGCATGACAAGGTTCATAACTTCACTGAGTTACACAAGCCTCTTTGGTCACAGCAAGGCTGTGATCCATTAAGGGGATAAAGATGATACTGTGGAATAAATGAGCAATAGTGCTCACATATCTGATCAGTGGCTCCTGAAGTGAGTTTCCCATTTTTCTTTGTAGCATCCCTTTATCTAATGGCCTCATGCTGAGCACAGAATGATTCTACAAGGTGGCCAATAAATAAGGCTCTTTTGGTATAGATTCACTTGGGGGTAGGTTTAGGAGTATCTAGAAGAATTCAGTGTTGAAAATTCTGTAGACAATTCTTTAAAAATATTGCATCTTCAGAAAAAAAAAATATTGCATCTTCTAACTGAATGACAGGGAGAAATAGGAAGTGTTGACTTTGACTTTGGGTTGGAAACTGTGGATTAGATGCCAGTGTCTAAACGTGGTAACCTTTGACCTGTAAGCATGTCTAATAAACCTACTTTTCCAATTGAAGACTATACTAAAAAGTAAAAAAAAAAACAATGATGTTATTGTATTAGCATTACCAATACAATAGGTAATCCTATTGTATTCTGTAAGTCTCTGAACTTCAGTGGCTTTGTACAAAAAAATTCTTACCCTTGTGTAAAGTCTGATTGTCCCTCACAGCTCTTTCAACTTGTAGTAATGCCCTCTGGAGCAAATAACCTCCAGGTCAATGTATCACGGGAAAAGAATAATCTCAGAAAAGGAACACCCGTTCTTACTTTTCTCAGATGGGAACCTGTATATTGTTTCTGCTCATGTTCTACTGATAAGAATTAGTCACCTGAAGCCACTCTGATGTGTGGGCTTGTGAACTGTGGAGAAACGCATGGATATTTAGTGAGTACCTGTCATCTGAGCCACACAAGGTTTAAGTTTTTTCTTCTGTTTTCTCTAGGAATTTCTCACCTCCTATCTTTCTTCTTGCTCCTTCAGACTTCTTGTTTCATGAAACAATATCCTGAAGATTTTAGATTCCCACTCTTTAAGCAGTCAGTTCAGACTAAAGGAGATGTCTAGAAGGGTGGGTGAAGAAGCAGAAAAGTAAGAAAGGGAGGGGAAACAGAGGAGATATGGGAACCATCTCCAGCTGTCATAACCCAGGTCTGGCTGATGGTTGCAGTGGGAAGGAGATTGGAGAGAAAAGAGAGAATTCCATTCTATTTCCTTTAAGGGACCTCGGTTATTAGTTCTCCTTCAAGTCCCTTTCTTTTCCCTTTATCAAGGCGGAATAGAGAGGCAGACATGGAGGATGGACAGGTGGATACAAGGAGGGTAGGACCAACTGGAAGACTGAGACTGGTATTAGACACGCTACCATGTGTAAATTAGATAGCTAGTGGGACCCTGCCATAAAGCACAGGAAGCTCAGTCCGATCCTCTGTGATGACCTTGATGGATGGGATGAGGCGATAGGAAGGAGGTTCAGGAAGGAGGGGATATATGTATACAAGTGGATAATTGACTTAATTGCATAGCAGAAACCCTCACACCATTGTGAAGCAATTATATTCCAGGAAAAAATTCTTATCCCCTAAACACATATTTTAGCATATTCTGTGAGCTAGTTGTGAACAGGCATTCAGTTCAGTTAGTTCAGTTGTTCAGTCATGTCTGACTGTTTGCAACCCCATGGACTGCAGCATGCCAGACCTCCCTGCCCATCACCAACTACCGGAGTTTACCCAAACTCATGCCCATTGAGTCGGTGATGCCATCCAGCCATCTCATCCTCTGTCGTCCCCTTCTCCTCCTGCCCTCAATCTTTCCCAGCATCAGGATCTTCTCCAAGGAGTCAGCTTTTAGCATCAGGTGGCCAAAGTATTGGAGTTTCAGTTTCAGGATCAGTCCTTCCAATGAATATTCAAGACTGATTTCCTTTAGGAGCGACTGATTGGCTTTCCTTGCTGTCAAAGGGCATTGGGTATCCAGAAATGCACATTATGATGGCACCTGAGCGCCAGTGCAACCCTAGGGAGTATACAGTCCATGGGATTCTCCAGGCCAGAATACTGGCATGGGTGGCCATTCCCTTCTTCAGGGGATCTTCCCAACCCAGGGATAGAACCCAGGTCTCCCGCATTGCAGGCAGATTCTTTACCAGCTGAGCCACCAGGGGAGCCCACTGTATCCAGAAATGCACCGTTTGGTCGCACCTGAGCTCTAGGACTCTTGGCTCCCTGGTGAACACCGAGAGCTGCAAAGTGACAGAGTGATAGAGTGCAAAGTAGAAATAAACTTTAAAAAACCAAGTGAGTGCATAAACGACTGATTTAATGCTTCCACCTTGTGTGAAGAGAGGAGGAGCCCCGAGGAGGAGGCTTGCTGTGGGGCAGCACTGAGTCTGAAGGTGAGCAGGGAAGGGCAAAGAGAAATGCTGCACGTGCTTAGTCGCTCAGTCGTGTCCGACTCTTTGTGACCCCATGGACTATAGCCTGCCAGGCTCCTCTGTCCATGGAATTCTCCAGGCAAGAATACTGGAGTGGGTTGCCATGCCCTCCTCCAGGGGATCTTCCCAACCCAGGAATCGAACCCAGGTCTCAGGCATTGCTGGTGGATTCTTTACCATCTGAGCCACCAGGGAAGCCCATGAATACTGGAGTGGGTAGCCTATCTCTTCTCTAGGGGATATTCCTGACCCAGGAATGGAACCAGGGTCTCCTGCACGAATTTACCAGCTGAACTCCCAGGGATTCCCTAAGACAGGTGCAGGAGTTGCAAGCCTCATCACTCTTCACTACCTCTGGTATCTTTCTTTGCTCTCCCCTGACCTTTGGCCATGCTTCTGTTGCCTTGCAACACAAATCCTCATCCTTATCCTCACATTCCTGCTCTCATCTAGTCCTCAACCCTCTGGTGTCTGCACACGATGGGGAGACAGGGAATATTCCTGACTGAGTCTTGGGACTACAGGAGATGTGTCTGTGTAGCTGGTACCCCCAAATTGGTACTGTGATTCCATCCTACTTTTTAAATGTGCTGAGTTGCTTAGCTGTGTCCATCTCTTTGCAATCCCATGTTCTGTAGCCTGCCAGGCTCCCCTGTTCATGGGATTTCCCAGGCAAAAATACTGGAGTGGGCTGCCGTTCCTTAGTCATAATGCAAAATGGAACAGTGAGTTATTTGTTTACTATTTATTGCATATGTTAGGGTACTTTATGATATAAACACAACTTTGCCTTGTCTTCTGAAGGCTTAATTGCCATTTATAACCTGATTTGCTTGGCAGGGATGATGTAAGAGGTGATTAAGTCTCAGAGAAGCACTTGACCTAAATGATCTTTGAGGCTCTTTCCAACTTGCAGATGTTGTGATTGTGTGGGAATACACATGTGCTCTAAATTCTAAATGAGAGATTTCAAAATGAGCCTTTAGAACCTGTAAGTGACTAAGAGAGAGACAGCATGCGATGTGGCAAATTCTCATTCCTTCAACGTCTCTTCCTTCTCAAGTTGAAACATTGCTCTCTAATTTTTTTCTACTTTCTCTGTATATTCACACAGCATCCTTCCTTAATCCCAAATTGCTGCTTTTTGATTACAAGAAGTTTTGAATCTTTGTTGGCTGTTTCACTAAGTGAAATAAATACATCCCCAGTAGGACAATGGCACCCCACTCCAGTACTCTTGCCTGGAAAATCCCATGGATGGAGGAGCCTGGTAGGCTGCAGTCCATGGGGTCGCTAAGAGTCGGACACAACTGAGCGACTTCACTTTCACTTTTTCACTTTCATGCATTGGAGAAGGAAATGGCAACCCACTCCAGTGTTCTTACCTGGAGAATCCCAGGGACGGGGGAGCCTGGTGGGCTGATGTCTATGGGGTCACACAGAGTCAGACACGACTAAAGTGACTTAGCAGTAGCAGCAGCAGGGTAGAATACATTTCTGAATGAATGACCAGGGACTATTTCATTAATTTGCTTCTAAGTCTTTGCAATCATGTACATTAAAATGTTTGACTGATGCTTTTCCTCTAATAAAATGAGAAGTGGTTGTTAATTTTTTATCACTCCTCTAAATAAACTGTGCCATTCCTCATGGATGTATAACCAGAATGAATCTCAAGCAGAAATCATTACTGACATGTAAAGAGGATTATGTAAGTTTCTTGCAGCATTTTATTCAGAGATATATTTTCCTGAAGATACTTTACATTTGTAATTCAGTCACTTTCGTGCTTTCTACAACACATTTTGATTCTTAAAAATATTGGTATATGACTTGGGCATGATATTGGATAGAATCAGACTTGGAGAGGTCATTAAAATCACCTTTTGCTTCCTTTCAGGCAATTAAGAATTCATTTCGAAACTTCATCTATTCGAGGTTAGGAACTTCACCATCTCTTCTGGCAAGCCATTTAAATATTTAACAACATTTTGTGTCAGGATTTCTTTTCTCAAAAATAATACAGCTGAAACACCTTTGGTCATTTTATGTTCTTTCAAACCTTGAGGCAAAAGGTAAGTTGCTGCTGCTGCTGCTGCTAAGTCGCTTCAGTCGTGTCCAACTCTGTGCGACCCCAGAGATGGCAGCCTATCAGGCTCCCCCGTCCCTGGGATTCTCCAGGCAAGAACACTGGAGTGGGTTGCCATTTCCTTCTCCAATGCATGAAAGTGAAAAGTGAAAGTGAAGTCACTCAGTAGAGTCCGACTCCTAGTGACCCCATGGACTGCAGCCTACCAGGCTCCTCCATCCATGGGATTTTCCAGGCAAGAGTACTGGAGTGGGTTGCCATTGCCTTCTCCAAAAGGTAAGTGGTTGGTTATAATTTCCATAAAGTCATGAGTTTATAGTAAAATCATGTATTTGAAATCCTAAGTCTTTTATTAAACCCATCAAACAAAGGTTGTCTTTATCATTTAAAAAAATCAGTTTCTTTAAAATGATCCTTTATCATGTTAATTTTAAAGCATTTTCTTTTTAAAATGTATTTATTGTTATTATGTGTTTGGCTACACTGGGTCTTTGTTGCTGTGTGTGGGATTTCTCTGATTGTGGCGAGTGAGGGACTGCTCTATGTAGTGGTACGTGGGCTTCGCGTTGCCGATTGTGGCTTCTCTTTTTGCAGAGCACAGGCTCTCGGGGTGTGAGCTTCAGTAGTTGTGATACACTGGCTTAGCTGATCCGTGGCATGTGGAATCTTCCTAGACCAGGGATGGACTCCTGTCCCCTGCATTGGCAGGTGTATTCTTAACCACTAGACCACCAGGGAAGTGCATGTCAAATTTTATTGTTAGGCTCATATTTATAAATTGTTGTTGATCAGTCACTAAGTCATGTCCAACTCTTTATAACCCCATGGATTGCAGCACACCAGGCTTCCCTGTTCTTCACTATCTCCAAGACTTTGCTCAAACTCATGTTTATTGAGTTGGTGATGCCATTAAAGAAAGCTGAGTACCAAAGAATTGATGCTTTTGAAGTATGGTTTGGAGAAGACTCTTGAGAGTCCCTTGGACTACAAGGAGATCAAGCCAGTCCATCCTAAAGGAAATCAGTTCTGAATATTCATTGGAAGGACTGATGTTGAAGCTGAAACTCCAATACTTTGGCTACCTGATGCGAAGAACTGACTCATTGGAAAAGACCCTGATGCTGGGAAAGATTGAGGGAGGAGGAGAAGGGGATGACAGAGGATGAGATGGCTGGATGGCATCACTGACTCAGTGGGCATGAGTTTGGGTAAATTCCAGTAGTTGGTGATGGGCAGGGAGGTCTGGCATGCTGCAGTCCATGGGGTTGCAAAGAGTCAGACACGACTGAGTGACTGAACTGAACTGATGCAATTAAACCATCTCATCCTCTGCTGCCCTCTTCTCCTTTTGTCTTCAATCTGCCCCAGCATCAGGATCTTTTCCAATGAGTCAGCTCTTGGCATCAGGTGGCCAAAGTATTGGAGCTTCATCTTTAGCATCAGTGTTTCCAATGAATATTCAGGGTTGATTTCCTCTAGGATTTCTTATAAATATTTATAAAATATTTGAACAGATACTGTCCAAAGATATGGATGTAAAAATTTGATAGAAGACACTTTTACAAGAGTCTTATGGAAGGGAATATCTGTGGGACTAGGTAGAAGGACTATGAATTGTTCTATTATAAGAAGGAGGAGGGACATCCATTGGCAGTCCAGTGGTTACGAATCTGCCTATCAGTGCAGGAGACACTGATTCAATCCCTGGTCTGGGAAGATTCCACATGCTGGGGGACAACTATGCCCTCAAGCCTCATTGAACTGAAGTCCGCATGCCTAGAGTCCATGAACCACAAGAAAAACCACTGCCCTGAGAAGCCTGCCCAGCACACCCTCACAGCAACCAGAGAGCTCAGTCAAGAGTAATTGGATAGGAGGGGCTAAAGTTAAGCCCCCCCGACCCCCCAAAAAATCCAGATCATCATTGTTCACAATCAGAAGTGAATTTCACACAAAACTGAAGGGGGTTTTGGCCCTTGTGAGTAGAGGAGTGTGTGGAGGCAGAAGGCAAATCTGCAAGCAGTCGATGAGTGAATGGTCCACCTCCTGGATGCAGGAATGGAAAGACCGGCTGAAACGGATGATCTCAAGGATCTCTGTAATGAGCTGAATTTATGGCGGAGTGCAAGGCCAAGGGCATTTATTAGTAAATAACAAGGAGAGTGTGACCATGTCCCTATCACGGGCTTATAATCAGTCAGAGGTTGGTCTCCTGGGAGATTGTTAGGAGGAGAACACTGCCATGGCCAGACACTGATGCATGGGTGGGGGGGCTCATTAATGGCTTATGGGATCAGATATATAATTTCTGTACATGTGGAACTTCTGTTTATTAGGGAAGCAGGGAGAAATGACTGAGACACCCTATGACTCTCCTTCGTAGTCTGGTTTCTAAAAGACAGCAAATGTTGGAGTGGAGCTTAATTTAACTGCAAATATTTGGAAGAGCTAATGAGATTGTATATTACTCTGACATTGAAGATTTTAATGAACACAATGCCTAGTGTAAGTAGTCTCTTACTTATGAAATGTATTGACACAGATGTGTGTTAAAATCTATGAATACAGTCATAGCAATAGATTCATATATTATGAGTGGTGGGTAGGGAGTAAGGTCTGTGCTGTGCTTAGTTGCTCAGTCATGTCCGACTCTTTGTGGCCTCGTGGACTGTAGCCCACCAGGCTCCTCTGCCCATGGGGATTCTCCAGGCAAGAATACTGGAGTGGGTTGCAATGCCCTCCTCCAGGGGATCTTCCCAACCTGGGGATCAAACCCCGGTCTCCCGCATTGCAGGCAGATGCTTTACTGTCTGAACCACCAGAGAAGACCTTATGCAGTGTAACAAATGCAGTAATGCAGAATAATTCATAATGTAACAAATAATGTTGAATAAGTCATACTGTAACAAATGCAGTAAAGCAGAATTCAAGATACTCTGATGACCTTAGTAATTTTGATGAAGATGATACCCTTGGTAGAACTGACCTGTTGGCAGGCAGGCTTAAGCCGTATTCTCACTGATCAGGAGATGTAGGTCAGTCCCTGTTGTTATTGTTCAGTTGCTCAGTTATGTCCGACTCTTTGAGACCCCATGGCCTGCAGCACGCCAGGCTTCCCTGTCATCCACTATCTCTCGGAGTTTGCTCAAATTCATGTCCACTGTGTTGGTGATGCTATCCAACCACCTCATCCTCTGCCATCTTCTTCTCCTTTTGTCTTCAGTCTTTCCCACCATCAGGGTCTTTTCCAAGGAGTCTCTATGTGTCATATAAAAGCTGATCTAGTCAGATCAATGCATAATGCATGAAAATGAACTTTAAGTCTGATGTATAAAAGTCAGGATCTGCCAATATACGAATTCTCAAACCCGACAAAACTAGATTCCCCAAGATCTATTGTGCTGATAGAAATAAACTCCTAAGTACTTTCTATACCTTGGGAATCTTTGTGTGAACTAGTAAGTATTTTCCTCATTGTTATCAGAATTATTATTTGGCATTTTGCTAAACTTTCCCTTCTTGTTGGATATTTGCATACCAACAGGCATGTTATGAGGGGCAAATGATGACTTAGCAACTCTTTCCTATAAGAGAGGAGCATCTACATTAAAGGCTATTTGAAGGTGAAGTATCTACTAAGTTGTCTAGTGTGTCTTTCCACCAGAGAAGTCAAGATGAGCTGGGAGGTGCCAATAACAGTGGTCAGATTACTACTAAAAATTGGAGCCTGCATGTGTCTCTAACTTCCTGCAAGGTGGAGCTTGGACGTACTCAGTGATGTATTTTTGTTCTGTGCCCATGGTCACTTGTCCTTTCCAACTGGATGAAAATGCATTCCCCTGGGAGCAACTGAAACTCTAATCAATAAGGATATGTAGTTATTCCTCTGGGAGCCACTGAAATTCTGATCAATAAGGATTAGCAGTTATCTCCCACAACAATTTCTCTAGATACAGGTGCATCCAGGTGTGGGACAGTTGCTCAGAAATGTCAAAAAGGACAGAGACCATTTCTATCCTACTAATTCTCCACAGGTGCACACATACTCAGTCACTTCAGTCGTGTCTGACTCTTTGCAGCTCCATGGACTGTAGCCCGCCAGGCTCCTCTGTCCATGGGATTCTCCAGGCAAGAATACTGGAGTGGGTTGCCATGCCCTCCTCCAGGGGATCTTCCCTGCTCAGGGGTCAAACCCAAGTCTCCTGCATCTCCTGCATTGCACATGGATTCTTTACTGCTGAGCCACTGGGCAAGCCCTCTACTTCTCCATCTTCAGTCAACGGACTTTTTAACTTAGTGCTTATTTGTTGCAAGATGCCTGCCGTCCTATAGAAGTATTCTAGGCCTCAAGATGGGACTTGAGGATAAGACAGGGCAGGCAGGAAGAGAAACCCTCCTGTGGCTCTCTCTTCTCACATCAGTGAAGAAACATTATTTCAAAAAGACATCCTTTTTATCTCTGTGATTAGAAAGTTGTGACCTGGCCACGTGTTTCTGAAAACTGCTTGAGAATCTGGAAGACGGAGTATATAAACAAAGGAAACAAGACAGTCATGGCTGACCTAACCAATTGCACTGAAGTCTAATTATGTATAACTATAGATCTGCAGGCCTGCTGGGCTGTTTGTCAGAGCAGCTTGCGCTCTCCTACAGGTGTGAGCTGGGTCGCTTGTGCTATTTTTTACAGTTGCTATGTGCTCAGTCTCTTTGTTAGCTCAGCCTGCCATTACTAGTAGGAAGAACTGATGCTTTTGAATTTTGGTGCTGGAGAAGACTCTGAAGAATCCCTTGGATAGCAAGGAGATCAAACCTGTCAATTGTAAGGGAAATCAACCCTGAATATTCACTGGAAGGGCTGACGCTCAAACTCTAATACTTTGTCCACTTGATGCAATGAGCTGATTCACAGGAAAAGACCCTGATTCTGAAAAAGATTGTGGGCAGGAGGAGAAAGGAGTGACAGAGGATGAGTTGGTTGGATAGCATCACCAACCCAATGGACATGAGTTTGAGCAAACCATGGGAGATAGTGAAGGACAGGGAAGCCTGGTGTGCTGCAGTCCATGGGGTCGCAAAGGGTCTGACGTGACTAAGCAACTGAACAAACAACAAATAATCTGGGTGGCTTGAACAACAGAAATTTGTTTTCTCATACATCTGGAGAGTGGAAGTCTGAGATCAGGGTACTAGCATGGAACGACTCTCTTTTTGATTTGCAGATGACCACGTTCTTGCTGTGTTCTCATGTGGCCTCTACTCAGAGCCTGCTCATGGAAAGACAAAGTGAGCAAGTCCTTTGGTGTCTCCTCCCAGAAGGGCTCTAATCCCCATTGTAAGGATTCCACCCTCAAGGTCTCACCTAATCCTCATTACTTGCCAAAGGCTCCATTTCAAATGTCATGACTTATAATTGTTGTTCAGTTGCTCAGTCGTGTCTGACTCCCTTGAACCCATGGACTGCAGCACGCCAGGTTTCCCTTTTCTTCAACATCTCCCAGAGCTTGCTCAAACTCATGGGCATTGACTTGGTGATGCCATCCAACCATCTCATCCTCTGTCATCCCCTTCTCCTCCTGCCTTCAGTCTTTCCCAGCATCAGGGTCTTTTCTAATGAGTCCACTCTTCACATCAAGAGGTCAAGGTATTGGAGCTTCAGCTTCAGCATCAGTCCTTCTAATGAATATTCAGGGTTGATTTCCTTTAAGATTGACTGTTTGGATCTCCTTGCAGTCCAAGGGACTCTCAAGAGTCTTCTCCAACACCACAGTTCAGAAGCATCAATTTTTCATCACTCAGCCTTTAATGGTCCAGCTCTCACAGCTATACATAGCTACTGAAAAAACTATAGCTTTGACTAGATGGACTTTTGTCGGCAAAGTAATGTCTCTGCTTCTTAATATGCTATCTAGGTTGGTCATAGCTTTTCTTCCAAGAAGCAAGAGTCTTTTAATTTCATGGCTGCAGCCACCATCTGCAGTGATTTTGAAGCCCAAGAAAATAAAGTCTGTCACTGTTTCCATTGTTTCCACATCCATTTGCCATGAAGTGATGAGACTGAATGCCATGATCTTTCTTTTTAATTGTTGAGTTTTAAGGTAGCTTTTTCACTCTCCTCTTTCAATTTCATCAAGAGGCTCTTTAGTTCTTCTTCACTTTCTGCCATAAAGGTGGTGTCATCTACATATCTGAAGTTATTGATATTTCTCCTGGCAATCTTGATTCCAGCTGGTGCTTCATCCAGCCTGGCGTTTTGCATGTTGTACTCTGCATATAAGCTAAATAAGCAGGGTGACAATATACAGCCTTAATGTACTCCTTTTCCTATTTGGAACCAGTCCATTGTTCCATGTCTGGTTCTAACTATTGCTTCTTGACCTGTATACAAGTTTTTCAGGAGGCAGGTAAGGTGGACTCATATTCCCATCTCTTGAAGAATCTTCTGCAGTTTGTTGTGATCCACACTATCAAAGGCTTTTTTGTAGTCAATGAAACAGAAGTAGATGTTTTTCTGGAATTATCTTGCTTTTTCTAGGATGCAACGGATGTTGGCAATTTGATCTCTGGTTCCTCTGCCTTTTCTAAAACCAGCTTGAACATCTGGAATTTCATGGTTCATGTACTGTTGGAGCCTGGCTTGGAGAGTTTTGAGCATTACTTTGCTAGTGTGTGAGATGAGTGCAATTGTGTGGTAGTTTGAACATTCTTTGGCATTGCCTTTCTTTGGGATTGGAATGAAAACTGACCTTTTTCAGTCCTGTGGCCACTGCTGAGTTTTCCAAATTTGGTGGCATACTGATTGCAGCACTTTCACAGCATCATCTTTTAGGATGTGAAGTACATCAGCTGGAATTCCATGACCTCCATTAGCTTTGTTTGTAGTGATGCTTTCTAAGGCCCACTTGACTTCCCATTCCAGGATATCTGGCTCTAGGTGAGTGACCACACCATTGTGATTATCTGGGTCATGAAGATCTTTTTTGTACAGTTCTTCTGTGTATTCTTGCCACCTCTTCTTAATATCTTCTGTTTCTGTTAGGTCCATATCATTGCTGTCCTTTTATTGTGCCCATTTTTGCATGAAATATTCACTTGGTATCTCTGTCATCACTTAGGGGTTAGAAATGCTAAGCTAGAAAAGAGACAACACACCCTCTCCTTCCCCAACATCAGGTTTCTGCTGGATTCTGGATCAGCTAGAATGGACTAATGCTGAATGCAAGATTGAAATTCTGACCAGTATATGCATGCCATGTCACTTCAATTGTTCTGACTCTTTGTGGCCCCGTGGACTGTAACACATCAGTCTCCTCTGTTCCTGGCATTCTCCAGACAAGAATACTGGAGTGGGTTGCCATTTCCTTTTTCAGGAGATCTTCCCAACCTAGGGATCAAACCAGCATTTCTTAGTCTCCTGCATTGGCAGGCAAGTTCTTTACCACTAGTGCTACCTAGGACGTTCCCATATATTCACAATGGAATATTGTATAAAGTGAAAGTTGCTCAGTCCTGTCTGACTCTTTGTGACCCCATGGACTATACAGTCCATTGAGTTCTAAAGGCCAGAATACTGGAGTGGGTAGCCTTTCCTCCTCCAGGGGATCTTCCCAACTCAGGGATCAAACCCAGTTTTCCTGCATTGCAGATGGATTCTTACCAACTGAGCCACAAGGGAAGCTCAAGAATACTGGAGTGGATAGCTATCCCTTCTCCAGGGGATCTTCCGACCCAGGAAACGGACTGGGGTCTCTTGCATTGGAGGTGAATTCTTTACCAACTGAGCTATCACGGAATATTGTGTACTCAACTATAAAAAAGAATGAAGTAATACCATTTGTAGCAACATGAAAGGACCTAGAAATTGTCATACTACGTGAAGTGTGTCAGTCAGAGAAAGATAATTATCATATGACATCACACATGGAATCTACAATATGAGACAAATGAACTTGTATGTAAGAGATGTGGGTTTGATCCCTGGGTCAGGAAGATCTGCGGGAGGAGGAAATGGCAACTCACTCCAGTATTCTTGCCTGGAGAATCCTATGGAAGGAGAAGTCTGGTGGGCTATGGTTCATAGGGTCACAAAGAGTCGGACATGACTGAAACCACTTAGCAGCAGCAGTATACCACATCTCTTTTCTCCATCCATCTATTGATGAACATTTAGGTTGCTTGGCTATTGTAAATAGTGCTGTTTTGAACATTGGGGTGCATGTATGTTTCTGAATTAAAGTTTTCATCTTTTCCAAATATATGTCCAGAAGTGGGATTGCTGAATCATATAGTAACTCTATTTTTAGTTTTTAAAGGAATCTTTGTTCTGTTTTCCATAATGGCTGCACCACAATTTACATTCCCACCACCAGTGTAGGAGGCTGCCGGAATTTTCATCCTGAAACAGGGACATAAAAACCAGCCTCATTGAATAAATTCTAAGAGACAGTGGGGGGACAAAAATAGAGTTACATTTTATGAGGCAAGCTTGTTCAGCTTAGCTGTAATAGAGCTCTATTTTGCTCCCCGGTCCATTTTTAAGGGGAAAAAATATAATTTTCAGAGTTCGCTTTAATAGAGTGGCCATACCAGGACGTGATCTCTAGATTTGAGAATTTTCACAGATAGTTCTCTCTGGGTGAAATCTGGAGTTAAAGCATTTCAAGTAGCTGTAATACCCACGGTGACCGCTTGGTGGCAGCCATCCACGAACGCTGCACCAGCTCGCTGTCTGTCCTTGCAAACCCTGGACTGCTGTGTGAATAGCATTTCTCGTCTCAATACCTTTAGTGCAGTGCCTATTGCTTTTGGTGGAAGTTCAATTTTCCCTGACAATGTTTGCTTTGTAGTGGCGTCTTCTTTGGCTCTGTGAGGCCAACTTCTGTGATGCTTTCTGAATATCATATACTCTGGTTCTGTTTATCTTCATGCAGTCTGGAGGAAATTTAGCAATTGGAAATCTCTAATGGCTTGGAGGACTTTCTTTTGTCTTCTCGTTTAATTCAAATGCAGATTGATGCACTGAGAATGAAAAGCCGCTCTTCCTTTTCCCTGGAAAACTTTCCTCAAAGAAGGCAGACTTCCTAAAAATCCTTACAGAGAGAGAAGATTTTCTGCTCCCCTAGAGGTTTCATTATTCATGTTTGCACATGTCATTAGCGGGGTGAGTTTTCTTTATATTTGTACCAGATGGTGGTTTTTTTTTTTTTAGAAGAGGCGTAGAAATTTCCTTCATTATAATGTATCAAAAACGAATCTTTCCTAATTAACTCACTTCTTTAACAACAAAATTGCATTTACAGGGATCCGGTAGCCAAGTGAGTCTTTGGTACCCAGAAAAAAATCTGATTTTGCAAACCAACTGCCTTCCTATGACCCTGTAGAAATGAGGGTCAGCTTTTGTCTGGATGGAGGTGGTGGTTCGGGGGGTATAGAAAACCATGCCAGTTAGGTTTGAGTAAGCTGGTTTCTAAAACTGGGGCCAGAGCTTGTGGCTACACTAGCTGTGTGTCCTCATGGCCCAACAATTAGGTTTGCTGTGATTCTGAGCTGAAACCATTCATTCAGGCTGCAAACTCTGCATATGTGGCAGGTACAGATGTTGAAGCTGAAAGTCTAATCCTTTGGCCACCTGATGCAAAGAACTGACTCATTGGAAAAGACCCTGATGCTGGGAAAGATTGAGGGCAGGAGGAGAAGGGGACGACAGAGGATAAGATGATTGGATGGCATCACTGACTCAATGGACATGAGTTTGGGTAAGCTCTGGGAGTTGGTGATGGACAGGGAGGCCTGGCATGCTGCAGTTCATGGGGTTGCAAAGAGTCGGACACGACTGAGCGACTGAACTGAACGGACAGAGTTGACTGACATAATGAGGACGGCTGGATGTGGTCTCTGAGCTCACGGTGCTGACAATCAGTGGATGGAAAAAGCAGGACTTCCAACAAAACACTCAAAGAAGTGAATGTATAATCAGAGACCGAGGCTAGTGCTCAGAAGGAAAAGAAAGTGTTGTAGAAAGGCAGGAAACACCTAACAACAGAACACGCTCCAGGCTGGAAGTTCAGGCAAGGACTTCCTAAGAAGATACCCGTGCTTGTGTGCCCAATCATGTCAGTCCTATCTGACTCTTGGGCCCTATAGACTGTAGCCTGCCAGGCTCCCCTTTCCATGGGGATTCTCCAGGCAAGAATACTGGAGTGGGTTGCCACACCCTCCTTCAGGGGATCTTCCTAACTCAGGGATCGGAACACCAGTCTCCTGCATGTCCTGCATTGCAGGCGGATTCTTTAATGCTGAGCCACCGGGGAGGCCTTCAGTGAAATTTAGAAGGTAGTCGGCAAAGGCCAGGTAAAGGGCAGTGGAGCAGAGAGAAGACAGTGAGGGGAAATAGAATGGACGTCTGCAGGTGCTTGAGGCAGAGATGAGTATGATGTGTCTGAGCAGTGGAAGGGAGGTTCTGGAGGTTGGAGCACAGAGTGAGAGGGAGAGGGTTGTGAAATAAGCCTGGAGGGGAAAGTATGGGCTAACCCTGAGACCCACCGCAGGAGTGGAGGAGCTGTTGGTGATGGTGATGGACTTGGTGTGTGTTCAGTCAGTTCAGTTGCTCAGTCGTGTCCAGCTCTTTGCAACCACATGGGCTGCAGCATGCCAGGCCTCCCTGTCCATCACCAACTCCAAGAGTTTACTCAAAATCATGTCCATTGAGTCGGTGATGCCATCCAATCATCTCATCCTCTGTCATCTCCTTCTCCTCCCACCTTCAATCTTTCCTAGCATCAGGGTCTCTTCAAATGAGTCAGCTCTTCGCATCAGGTGGCCAAAGTATTGGTTCAGCTTCAGCATCAGTCCTTCCAATGATATTCAGGACTTACTTCCTTTAGGATGGACTGGTTGGATTTCCTTGCAGTCCAAGGGACTCTCAAGGGTCTTCTCCAACACCACAGTTCCAAAGCATCCATTCTTCGGCTCTCAGCTTTCTTTATAGTCCAACTCTCACATGCATACATGACTACTGGAAAAACCATAGCCTTGACTAAGCGTATCTTTGTTGGCAAAGTAATGTCTCTGCTTTTTAATATGCTGTCTAGGTTGGTCATAACTTTTTGGTGTGTGTAGACACAAAGATAGCCCTCTGGCTGCAGCAGTGGAGAGTGGAAATGAAGGGTGCCCCGGACTCCGAAAGAGAAGACGTTTAGCTGTGTTAATTCTGACACAAGAAAAGGGAGTGTGGGCCAGAGCAGAAAGGGCCAGCAGGCGAGAACTGGATTCATATGGGTGGGATCTAAATGAGGCTGAACGTTGAGGCAAACTCAATGGGGAGGGGATATTCAGGAAGAGGAAAGTCACAGGTCCTTCTGAGCTGAGTCCTGAATGTTTGGTAGTCTCTTCAGTGAATGAAGGAACAGAGATTGAAGACAGACTCCGGGGTGAAACATGTCTCAGATGACCATATAACAGGAACAGAGAAAGACTGGAATCTCCCCAGAGGGTGCAATGGAAAGAGAGACAAAAGAATTTAGCACATGAATAAATCATACAGTTCAGCTCTTCAGAAAAGATGTCTTGCACACAATGGTTATTTTTCTTCCCTGCCTGCTTTATCTCTTTTCTCATCCCTTCCTTCCTTCGTTTCCCCCCAACCCCCTTTCTCTCTTTGCAGAATTTTGTCTAAACTTGCTCAAGTTTAATTGCAGAAAGTCTCAAATTTTTCTACCTTATGGTTCATTATGATCTTTTGCAGAATTTTGGGAAAGGGTTTGTACATATTTTAGTACAATTCAGTAATTTTTCTTAAAGACAAACTCCCTGGCCCTCCTGGGGATTTGCCACAGTCTTAAAGCATTTTTATTTTAATGCCTTTTTCATTTGGCATTTTTGCATTTTTCTGCATCTTTTAACTCTAAATATAATTTGGGGCAAATTAACCTCTCTTTGCTTCAGTTTCTTAATTTGAAAAATAGGTTAATAATCTGATGATATAACAATTGTGCCTTTCTAAGTGTTGTTTTGAGGACTAAATAAGTTAAAAATTTGTAAAGTGCATTGTAAGCATGCCGTAAATGTTACCTATAATTATTAGCTATTGTTATGGGATGGGGAAGGATAACAGACTGGGGGACCCAGAGAACTGAAGCAGTGGAAATTTTAAGTATGTTTAAGGTACCCAATGGCACTCCACTCCAGTACTCTTGCCTGGAAAATCCCATGGACGGAGGAGCCTGGTAGGCTGCAGTCCATGGGGTCACTAAGAGTCGGACACGACTGAGCGACTTCACTTTCACTTTTCTCTTTTCATGCACTAGAGAAGGAAATGGCAACCCACTCCAGTATTCTTGCCTGGAGAATCCCAGGGACGACGGAGCCTGGTGGGCTGCCATCTATGGGGTCGCACAGAGTCGGACACGACTGAAGCGACTTAGCATATCATAGCATAGCATAGCAAGGTACCCAGGAGGTGCAAGCCAGTGTTCTCTGGAGATTCACTTTGCATCACACAAAGGAAGCTTTTCTGTAGTGAGTGGAGAGGAGGGTATGGGTGTTCATGCTTGTATGGCAAGGCGGAGGAATAAACGTGTTTTGGGAGTTCCCTCGTGGCCCAGTGGTTAGGATTCTGGGCTTTCATTGCCATGGCCCAGGTTCAACCCCTGGTCAGGGAACTGAGACCGCACAATGTTTGGGATCTACATGTACACACTGCTGTATTTAAAATGGGTAACCAACAAGGTCCTACTGGGTAGCAAAGGGAACTTTGCTCAGTGTTATGTGGCAGGCTGGATGGGAGGAGAATTTGGAGGAGAATGGATACACGTACATGTATGGCTGAGTCCATTGGCTAGTCACTGAAACTATCTCAGCCTTGTTCGTTAATTGGCTACATTGTCGTTGTTGTTCAGTTGCTAAGTTGTGTTTGACTCCTTGCAACCCTGTGATCTGCAGTACGCCAGGCTTTCCTGTCCTTCACTATCTCCAGAGTTTGCTCAAACTCATGTCCACTGAGTCGGTGATTCCATCCAACCATCTCATCCTCTGTTGTCCCCTTCTCCTCCTGCCCTTAATCTTTCCAAGCATCAGGGTATTTTCCAATGAGTCTTGGCTTTACCTCAATACAAAATAAAAAGTTAAAAAAGTAGTGCTGCAATGAAAAAAAATGAGTAAATGTGTTTACACCCCTTTGTGTTTCTTTTGACGGGCCTTTTCTCAGTGATACAAGGAACGTGGCTACAGCTTAATAATAACAGTACTGAGAACCAAGGCTGAGTGCTTCCACTGTGCCTACAAGGTGAAAGGGGCCCTCACTAGTACATGCTTTATCTTGATGAACCCCATAAGAGCTCTAAGAGGTCGAGTTTATTCTTATGTTTATCTTAGCAATGAGAAAACGGAGATTGTATACCATATTCAAGGTTACATTGATCATTAAGTGTGAAAGCTGGGTTTGAATCCACATGTTCTAGCTTAAGAGCCAAACATATATGAACAACCTCCATTTCCCCAGATACACTTTAACTCCTAAGATTTTCTCAAATGTCCAAAAGCTTGTGCCTTCTTTAAGAAGACAGCAATCAGGCAAGCTTTTCTTTCTTTAGGTTAAAAGAGGAGAGTTTAATGAGAGAAGGTACATGTTGCTTGAAACGATCTTTAAGGGGACATCTAATCCTGAGTTTCCATAATTCTATAAATAAAGAAATAAGTTCAAAGAAGTCGGTAACAATGGTGATGAGAAATGTATGTTTGTACAATCAAATCACTGTCTGATGGCTGGTCACAAAGAGTGAGAAAGACACTTAAATGAAAGGACAGAACAGATTCCACCTTCCATATACTGACATTTATTTTTTCACTCAACACAAGCGTATCAAGTACCTCCTATGATCCAAGCACTGTACTGTGTTATCATACCAGAATCCCTGTCTTCAAGATGTTCGTGGCTCCGTGGAAAAGGAATGGAGGGGAAAGATTTTTTAAGTACACAGGTAACAGAGGTTTTTAACAGGGATGTATAAATATATTATGGGAATGGAGAGAACCTATTTGTAGTGAAGACTGGTTAAGATAAAAATATGAGTCAACAGTGCTGAGCAGTATGAGAAACTATAGATGGATTTGGGGGAGGCAAACACATTATAAGTAGTGAAAATAGAGGAACCAGCCTCTGGCTGAGAAGAATGGAGAAGACAATTTTAAGAGAAAAGGAAGAGAGGAGATGAGTGAGAGGCCTTACTATGTTGGATCAGAGTTCCATGTTGGCATTGGCACTCGTTCCTGGATGTCTTAAGACACAACAAATGTGGAATCAAACCTAACCCAGGACATAAAACC
This sequence comes from Bison bison bison, assembly GCF_000754665.1. NCBI lineage: Eukaryota > Metazoa > Chordata > Mammalia > Artiodactyla > Bovidae > Bison > Bison bison. The sequence continues at coordinate 3,654,100 of NW_011494940.1, forward strand.
AAGCCTAACGCATAAAACCTGTAACCAAACTTAACACATAAAACCAAAGCAGAACTGCAGACAAGAATAGTCAAGAGACAGAGACAAAGGCACAGAAGGCTGCCTGTTTCTCACTACTATAGGCGGTGTGCACTTGACAGCTTCTACTTCCATTTGGATTCTGCAGAGACAGTAACTTCTGTCCCTTTAATCTGTCCTTTTGTAACTGCAGTGCTCGATGGGGAGGTGTTAGCAGGAGGTCCATAAATGGGCAATTGTGGTGGAGGTGGTTAGGAATGGGGCAGCCTCAGAGTAGTCAACAAGACAGAAGGTATTAGGTTGGCCAAAATGTTACTGGGGCTTCCCAGGTGGCACAGTGGTAAAGAATCAACCTACCAAGGCAGGAGACGCAAGAGACAGGCTTCGATCCCTGTCTCCAACCTGTCCATGCTGTTCCATCCCTGTCTCCAGGGGGTCAGAAAGATCCCCTGGAGCAGGAAATGGCAAACCACTCCAGTATTCTTGCCTGGACAATTCCAGTGACAGAGAAACCTGGCGGGCTACAGTCCATGGGGTCACAAAGAGTCAGACACGACTGAGAACCCATGCATCACATCACAAAATGTTCATGTTTTCCATAAGCTGCTATGGAAAAACCTGAGCTTTTGGACCAACTCAATAAATATATCTTAGGCTCAGAAAGGAGAACAGAAGCGTTGCCTACACTTTTTTCTCTGAGTTTTTCTTTATTTACTCTCTTCCTTTGAGCTCTGTGAGTATGTTGTGTCTCCAGTAAAGTCAAGACTTTTTCATTCATCAATACTTCTAAAAATGGGACCATTGATGAATAATAATTGGGTTTTCTGGCCCTGGCCTCATTTCTGAGATGAATCTTCTGAGTCAGTTCCTTTGAGCTGTATGAAAGACACTTAGTTGATAATGAGACAACTTTCCTAATTAACTAAGCCTTAAGAACAAATTATCTCAGCCCACAGAGTGGGCCACCTTTGCTCTCATTCAAAGGACTGGCAGATGGTGGGGTTCTGGGAGGTTTGAAGCTGATTTTCTTTGGAGTTTCAAACAGAATATTGATTGAGAGTAGAGGGTTAACTTCAATATGTCGATCTCTGCACAGTTAAGCAGCTAGCCATCTTCACAGGTCATTCAGGGAACTGTGAGCCCAGGACAGCAGAAAGTGCTGTGTTGGAGGCTTGTCCCTCCATTACCTGGTTTATGGAGACTCTCTTGACCATTTGATGCAGTGTTCACAGTTCCTCCCCTTTGCCTTCAGAGGAAATGAGTATTTTCCTGTCACTTCTCAGGGCTCCCTGTCCATTTCCTCTTCTCCCCATGGGCCTTTGATGTTTTTCATTGTTGTCTGCTGTTGCTTTGTGAGACTCAGAGAAAGATCCTATGCAGAAAGCAAGGTCTGGTACTTTGGGTAGGATGATGTTTTCCTAATCTCATTACCATTTCAGCAAATTTTTTCTGTAAAAGGCAAACATGTCTACTGACAATCTTCCTATCGTGTCTAATATTTCTTTGTTGCTGTTGTTTAGTTGCTAAGACATGTCTGACTCTTTTGCAACCCTATGGACTGTAGCCCACCAGGGTCCTCTGTCCATGGGATTTCCCAGGCAAGGATACTGGGGTGGATTGCAATTTTCTTCTCCAGGGGATTTTCCCAACCCAGGGATCGAACCCAGGTCACTCACATTGCAGGCGGGTTCTTTACCAGCTGAGCTGCATCTCTTTAACATCCTATAAATAAGTTCCTAAACAGATCAAATAAGCCAGCCTGCTTTTCAGGCAGGCATTTGTAGACTGCAAAATAAATAAAATCAAATGGCTTTAATAGTCTTCTGGAAGAAATTTATTTTCTTTCCCCTTTAGCACATGACTACGTGTACGGTAGACTTCATACGGAATAGCCACTTTGTAAGTCATCGGCTGCAGAGGCCAGCGTTATTGTTCCTTTTTTGCATTGACATATAAGAAGGAAAGTGTAATAGAAGCTTCAAAGCTAGTCTAATGAGGGTGACCTAGTTGGGAGAAATGTTAAAACATCTCCAGTGTAAAACCTTTTTAATTCTCACCAACGATAAGACGAATCATTTGGAGTCCTGAGTACTTCCAATTAGCGAGTGAGAGGCTCTGATTAAAAAATCAGGCCTGGTGCATGGCAGAGGGTGTTTTGGTTCTTTATTTTGATAAGTGGTTTTAAGTATTTATTATAATAATCCACAGCCTGCGGACTAATGGGCTGTAGTATGTCTTTTAACTGCGATAAAGCCTTAAGAAAATGGGGCCTCCTTGTAAGCACTTGCAGTTAAATCTTGGCTGGGAAGTAAAATGAGGCCACTTTTTTGGATCACAATGATCATGTTTTCTGATTAATGAAGTGAAAAAATAGATCATTTTACCATATAGAAATTACAATACCCCGTACAGAAAACTACGAACAAAAGGCATTAATTGCCATTAATGGCCTTGATGTCTATCCTGAAGCACTGCATTTAATTGCTTTCTTCAGTTGCCTTATTCAATTATTTGGATTTCTCTTTCATTATGGAAGAACAACTCCCCCAGTTTTATGGCCTGGTCTTCTAACATCAGAACTGGAGTGAGATTTCCGAGGCCCCTTCCTCTGCTGTCTTCTTGTGTCGTATCAGAGTCCTCTCTGCACGACTTCCCTAGTGGTCCAGTGGCTAAGACTTCAACTTCTGATGCCGGGGGTGTGGATTCGATTTGTTGGGGAGCTAAGCAGCCACATACCTCATGGCCAAAAACCCCAAGAATATAAAACAAAAACAATATTGTAACAAATTCAATAAAGACTTTAAAAATGGTCCACGTCAAAAATATACATATATTTTTAAAGAATCTTATCCAGAATGTACTCCTCTTTCATTCCTTTCTTTGCAGCTCACAACTGACCAGCTGTTGAGGCTGCTGGAACAACATGCTGGTGTGTTCACGCGTTTGCACTGGTCATGCTGTTTGCCATGGCCTCAGCCAGCTTTATTTAACCTGTTGCTCTGTCTCTGACTCAAGACAGCTTGTGGATGCAAGCACTCCTGTGACAGGTGGTGGAGAACTCTCAGCGGATACTAAAAATCCACTAAGACCCTTATTAATGTGTAAATCCAAGCAGGATGGACATGTAAGCAAATCTCTTGGCCCTGATGTGTTTGCCCAGGCTGTACAAGAGCCATTCTCATCAGTGCAATCAGTTCTTTGTTCAGGACAACAGGGAAGTTAAAATATCTCTGCCTTTCAGAAGTTTGCCACCTACTTGAGGCATTCTGGATGCAAGTTCCTGAATGATGCTCTGCCCTTATTTTTAGCTATGAAGGTCCTTACCAGAATGTTTTGAGTTCCCATAAATGACCCTGATTCTACAAGCACCGAAGGGATGGTTTTATTACTAGGCTTTTGTGTAGCGTTGCTGGGAAAAGTGATAGCCTCTTTAGCCACAACTCTTTGTTTTTCTTGTTGTTTATGCTTTTAACAAGTTACCTATGCTTTGCCAACAAAATTCTTTTTCTAATGAATTTTTATTGAAGTATAGCTGTTTTATCATGTTGTGTGAGTTTCTACTGTACTGCAAAGTGAATCAGCTGTACACATACATATTGCTGTTGTGGTTCCCTAAGTCCCTAAGTCACGTCCAACTCTTTGCAATCCCCATGGACTGCAGCATACCAGGCCTCCCTATCTCTCACAGGGACATATACATATATCCCCTCTTTTTTTTTTAAATTTCTTTCCCATTTAGGGCATCACAGAGCACTGAGTTCCCTGTGCGATACAGTAGGTTCTCGTTAGTTATCTGTTTTATACATAGTAGCATATATATCAGAGAAGGCAATGGCACCCGACTCCAGTACTCTTGTCTGGAAAATCCCACAGACAGAGGAGCCTGGTGGGCTGCAGTCCATGGGGTCGCTAAGAGTCAGACATGACTGAGAAACTTCACTTTCACTTTCCTGCATTGGAGAAGGAAATGGCAACCCACTCCAGTGTTCTTGCCTGGAGAATCCCAGGGACGGGGGAGCCTGGTGGGCTGCTGTCTATGGGGTCACACAGAATCAGACACGACTGAAGTGACTTAGCAGCAGCAGCAGCAGCAGCAGCATATATGTAGACTTGCCAGGAGGTGCTAGTGGTAACGGATCCACCTGCTAATGCAAGAGATGCAAGAGATGCAAGAGATGCAAGAGATACAGGTTTGATTCATGGGTCAGCAAGATCCCCTGGAGAAGTGAATAGCAACCCACTCCAGTATTCTTGCCTGGGAAATCCCATGGACAGAAGAGCTTAGTGGGCTGCAGTCCATGGGGTTGCAAAGAGTTGGACACGACTTAGTGACTGAGCACTGCAGACATGTCAGTCCCAGTCTCCCAATTCATCCTACCCTCCTTTCCCTGCTCTGGTATCCATATGTCTGTTCTCTGCATCGTACAACTGGATCTTTGACTACAGACTGCCTCCTTGGCTTCCGGTCCCTGCTATCCCCCAAGCTCTTTTTGACTTGTGCGCCTTTGGGAACCACTCCTTTGCTTTTAGCTCCTTTGACCGGCCACGGTCAGCTCTGCTGCTGCTGCTGCTAAGTCGCTTCAGTTGTGTCCGACCCTGTGTGACCCTATAGACGGCAGCCCACCAGGCTCCCCTGTCCCTGGGATTCTCCAGGCAAGAACACTGGAGAGGGTTGCCATTTCCTTCTCCAATGCATGAAAGTGAAAAGTGAAAAGTGAAAGTGAAGTTGCTCAGTTGTGTCCGACTCTAGTGACCCCATGCGCTGCAGCCTACCAGGCTCCTCCGTCCATGGGATTTTCCAGGCAAGAGTACTAGAGTGGGGTGCCATTGCCTTCTCCAACGGTCAGCTCTAAGGTATTCCTAAGCCTTCATCCCTGAAAACCTCACCGAAGGGAATTTCAGTCACCTGTGATCTCCAGAGGCTTCCTGGTGAGCCGTATCTATCCACACCTTCGCTAAGATATTATTAATTGTGCATCTCAGACATGGATGGCTTTCCGTTGCTTCCTTGGCTGGACGTCCACCTGGTCCTGTAGCTACTCTAGGGTTCTAGAGAAATCTCATGTCAGGGCCACTCTTAGTTCCTGGATAAGATTTCTTTCCCCAAGTTCCTCTGACTCTCTCTCCCAGTAGCCAAAATCACACCACGCACTGGCACACACCATTTCTTTATGGTCTCGACCCTTGAAGCCCAGACAAAGCCCAGCCTGGCCAATTGTCTTTTCCATCTGGGGCTCTTTGACCCTTCTGAGCTAAAGAATTTCTAATCTGAAAATCTATCCAACTTACCTTCTAAAAACCCAGAGGAGATGATATAAGAAAGCCTTCAGAATTTATCCTTCTTCAAGACCCACACCCAGGACATATTTCCTTCTGGTTGTTCTTTAGTTACAGGAATTGCAATTCAGTTAAGTTACATGGTAGGCCTTGGATAGACAGACTTGCAAATAAAAATGTTATGTGTCCAAACAGATCTTTTAATGTCCCTTCAGCAAGGCTAGTATTGGGATCTTTTTCACTCAGTCATGAGGATGGTTTGTACTCTTTTACTGGTAGTCCCTCACATTCTTCATCTTGGGACTCACTATCTACTTTTAGAATTTGACTAACTAGAGATTTGAGTGTAGAAAGGTGTTCTGAGAACAATTTCAGTGTGTATGTGTTTGTGTGTATGTGGCTGGGGCATTGCCCACATCAACAAGAAGAAATTCTCAGAACACCAGCTTTTGTCCTATATTTCAAGTCAACTCTGATACTGTCTACCTGAACATTCCACGTTGGATGGCATCATCAACTCAGTGGACATGAGTTTGAGCAAACTCCTAGAGACAGTGAAGGCCAGGGAAGCTTGGCGTGCTGCAGACCATGGGGTCACAAAGAGTTGGACACGATTGAGTGACTGAACCACAACCTGCCTTTACACATCATTTGTCACCTGTGATTCTGACCACTAGCTATAGATTGGAGATTCCCATGAACCTCTCCTCGGGTTCAATTACTTGCTAAAGTGGCTCATACAACTCAGGGAAGCATTTTACTTAGCAGATGATTGATTTTTTATGAAAGGCTATAACTCAGAAACAGCCAGATGAAATGGATGCATAGAGCGAGATACAGGGAAAGGGCACAGGACGTCCACATCTTTTCAGAGCACCATCCTCCCAACACCTCCATGCGGTCTTTAATCCAGAAGCTCTGTCCTTTGGCATTTTTATAGGGGCTTTATGAAATAGACACAACTGAACCTTGGTGATTGAACTCCATCTCTAGCTCCTCTTCCGTTTTCTGAGGTGGTGTTGGTGAGAGGTGATGCTAAAAGATCTCAGATCTCAGGGATATGTCTCCTGGCAACCAGCCCCTAACCCTAGGTGCTGTCCAAAGTCATATTAACATAACAAAAGACACCTTGATCACTGTCAATTCAGTTCAGCTCAGTTACTCAGTTGTGCCTGACTCTTTGGGACCCCATGGACTGCAGCATGCCAGGCCTCCCTGTCCACTCTCTGATCACTCTCAGCACTTGGGAAATTCCAGGGCTTTTAGGAGCTATGTGTCAGCAAAGGGATGAAGCCTAAGTACATATTTCTTATCAGAAATCCCAGTATCACAGGATACAATTTCTGCCACAGAGCAAAGGCAAAGTGTGGACCTTGGAAACTTTAGAATAGGGCTCTAATTAGCTGATCCCTCCAAACACAGGATAAATACACATGTCCAAAGTAATTATCTATATCTATTAATATATCAGGTTTCCCAGGTTGCACTAGTGGTTAAGAACTGGACTGCAAACGCAGAAGACATAAGAGACATGGGTTCAGTCCCTGGGTTGGGAAGATCTCCTGGAGGAGGTTATGGCAACCCACTTCAGTATTCTTGCCTGGAGAATCTCATGGACAGAGGAGTCTGGTGGGCTACAGTCCAGTTCAGTTCAGTTCAATCACTCAGTCATGTCTGACTCTTTGCGACCTCATGGACTGCAGTACGTCAGTCTGAAGTGACTTAGCACATGTTAATATATCATCTATTTATTTATCTATGTTTTTAATGTATGTACATACACTGGAGCTTGCAAAAAACTGGAAAACAAAAGCAAATGCATGTGATGATCAGTGAAACCAGAATTTTAAGTGGCTCTTCATTATATTTTTGCTGATGATATAACATTCTCCTTTCTGAAGTAGAGAATGTAAATCTCTGGGCAGGAAGGAAACTTGGATTGTTATTTTCCTTCCAATCTACATAAATGAGATTCTAAAACTGTGCCTTCCTAAGTTTACCATGCAAATGGTCATGGAGATGGAGCTGTTATAGATTCAGGATATGTATTTAATAGCAGTAGCTTCAGGACACATACTTTCTGAGTTCAATGGACCAGAATCACCTCCACCACCCTGACCATTCCCCTCAAGTGTTATTTCTTGAGAGTAGCCCACCATCTGCCTTAGAAGTACACAAAAGGATTTATTTCAATTATCAGAAATTTCAAATCTCTTTCCTGCTTATTTTAGGGGCTCTTTAGAAAGGTTTAAAATATTCCATCTGGACTGGTGATAATAGATATAAATTTATGCATTATAATCTGAATGTCTTTTCATTTTTTTTCTACATAATAGCTGTGTAGATCTCTCTCTTTTCCTTTTCCTTCTTGCCTTTTTTTTTTTTAATAAAAATGTATCCAGCAGGCTCTTGCTTTTCTTTTGATGGAAAGTTTTAAGTCATTTTAGAATTCTATTTCCCAAATAAGGCACAAAGAAAGAAAGCTTTAGTAATTTTCCTTATCACTAGACTCTATCTTCCCTCCCTCCTTTAACACCTAGTTGGAACTCTGTATCATGCAATGACCTTTCCTATGTTAGTCATCTGTTACAGGAAAATGTGTAAACAAGTTAAGAGAAAATTTACTATTTGTTCATAAAAACAATTCAGTTGCCCAACACCACACAGTCTTGTGTGGAGATGATTAACAGGCAGGATGGATAACACTTAGGACATCATTCAACGCCTAGATGAAGGTCACATTCCCAAGCTGGTTTTAGTATGCATGCTAATGATGGCAATTGCTTTGCTCTTTTACTCTAACAAAAAAAAGGCTTTGTTAAGTATGATAATTAGTGAGTTGGGAATGTAAAAGATTCCTGAAAATAATATTGACATATTTAAAATAAGTATTACTATAAAAAAAGAGTCCATTATGATTTAATCTAGTCCTATTTAACTGGAGACTGCAAAACAATGATTGCAAAAGCTCGTGCAAAGGGAAACCATTCAAACTCTAGATATTAATAATAATAATGAAGTACTCACTTACTGAGCTCCTTGATATACCCAAAGAAGAACTTCAAGGTTTCAACAGCAAACTAAAATGAGTTTAAAAAAGAAATGAGATTTATGGCCATGTATTCATTTCTGCAAAAGAATTTTTTTTTAAGTGTATTTGTTGTTTATTTGTTTTTGTTAATTCAGTTCAGTTCAGTCGCTCAGTTATATCCGACTCTTTGCGACCCCATGAATCACAGCACACCAGGCCTTCCTGTCCATCACCAACTCCCGGAGTTCACTCAGATTCACGTCCATTGAGTCAGTGATGCCATCCAGCCA
>NW_011494940.1:3664376-3664713 GCF_000754665.1 Bison bison bison
TCAGATCTAGGCCCTTAAATCTATTTCTCACTTCCACTGTATAATCATAAGGGATTTGATTTAGATCATACCTGAATGGCCTAGTGGTTTTCCCTACTTTCTTCAATTTAAGTCTGAATTTGGCATTAAGGAGTTCATGATCTGAGCCATAGTCAGCTCCTGGTCTTGATTTTGTTGACTGTATAGAGCTTCTCCATCTTTGGCTGCAAAGAATATAATCAATCTGATTTCGGTGTTGACCATCTGGTGATGTCCATGTATAGAGTCTTCTCTTATGTTGTTGGAAGAGGGTGTTTGCTATGACCAGTGCATTTTCTTGGCAAAACTCTATTAGGCT
>NW_011494940.1:3665125-3668729 GCF_000754665.1 Bison bison bison
CTGATTCCTAGAATGTCGACATTCACTCTTGCCATCTCTTGTTTGACCACTTCCAATTTGCCTTGATTCATGGACCTGACATTACAGTTGCCTAAAAACTTAGGATGCCACATGGAAATTTGAGTTTTCTATAATGTAACAAACCATCAGTACAATATTACTTTAGAAGAAGAATATTTGCACCAAAGTTTCAGCTAGTGTCAGCTTTTCCTGCCTCTTTAAATAAACTCAGCCTCACATTAAATATGTTGGTGGTGGTTTAGTCACTAAATCATGTCCAAGTCTTGCAGTCTCATGGACTGCAGCCTGCCTGGCTCCTCTGTCCATGGGATTCTCTAGGAAGAATACTGGAGTGGGTTGACATTTCCTTCTCCACACAATTTCTGTGAAAGAATGTTTTAATGGCAGTGAGCTGTGAGGTGAGGGAGAAATGGTTGGAATTTTAACAAGAGAGTGGTTGCTTTATTTAATCACAATAATGAATCTTGCTTTTTGTCAACATATGGCTAGTCATCCTCAAGTTATCTTAATGATATCAGGCAGAGTGTGCAGTTGTTCCGTGCTTGAAAATTAAAAACAGTAGAACAATCTAACTGATTTAATCCTGAATGCCAATAGTGAGAGAGGGAGCACTTTCATGACAGGAGACTGGGTGATTTTTATATCTTGTGAAAGACTGAAATAATGCTTTATGTTTGTACTATTACATATAGGAGTTACATCTAAAAAGTCTGACAAGGACTTGTATTGAGGTTAATTCTCTATAGAAAGTTCTTATTAAATCTATATTAAACAGTGTAGAAACTTCTGTTGGGTGCATGCTCGGGCACTCAGTCACATCTAGTTTTTCTCAACCCTTTGGACTATAGCCTGTCAGGCTCCTCTGTCCATGGGATTTTTCAGGCAAGAATTCTAGAGTGGGTCGCCACTTCCTGCTCCAGGGGGTCTTCCTGACCCAAGGATTGAACTTGTGTCTCCTGCACTGCAGGCAGATTCTTTACTGCTGAACAAACTGGGAAGCTCAGAAACTTCTGGAAGAGAACGATTTATGCTCTATTTATGCACTGGCAAAAGTTAAGTGAATTCCTGCATAATCTGTCACACCTTTCCAGATAAATAAATACATGAACACTTAGAGACCACCAACCAAATGCCAGCAAACCAAAAGCAAGTTCCCCAAAAGCTCTCACAGGTAATAGAGATTTTTCTAAGGATCCAAGTTGTTGAATCCACAGGAGGTATGTTTTAAATACTCTTCATGAGCTTAGTTAGCATCAGACTCTTAGCAACTTGTAAACAGAGATGCTTCTTTTCTCTTCTCATAATTGCAGAACCTAGTAGAGAAGCTGCCTTTAGATAGGTGTGTTAAAGGAATACATGAATGATGGCATGACTGCCTGAGTGAAACCATTCTGGGAGAATTCTTGAGGACACATCTCAAAAGGAGCTTTAGCATTTTTCTGTTGGTGTGATATGATTCAAAGGAACATCAAATGCTATCTTTAAAATGAAGCTAATAATAGCATCTCCTTCACAGGGTTTTGTGAATAATGTATATAAAGCTCTTCAAACCATGCTTGGCACATGGTAGAAACTATGTAAATGTTGGTTATTATTATTTTATTATATTGAAGGGAAAAAATAATCTAAGTGTAACTTTCATTCTGAAGGGGCTCAGAAAGGGAGAACATGCCATTCTATTTTTCCTTTCTTCTTTTTCTTTTTGTGCATATGTCTTTCTTTCTTTTTTAAAAATTTATTTATTTTTAATTGGAGGATAATCGTTTTACAATATTGTGTTGGTTTTTGCCATACATCAACAGGAATCAGCCATAGGTATGTATGTATGTGTGTGTGTATATATATATATATCCCCTCCATCTTGAACACCTCCCACCCCATACCATCCATCTAGGTTGTCATAGAGCAATTTGAGCTCCCTGCATCATACAGCAAATTCCCACTGGCTATCTGTTTTACAGGCCACAGCTGACCCACACCTCCACCAGAGACTCCTGGATACTCACTGGCAAGTCTGGGTCAGTCTCTTGTGAGTCCATGGAATTCTCCAGGCCAGAAAACTGGAGTGGATAGCCTTTCCCTTTTCCAGGGGATCTTCCCAACCCAGGGATAAAACCCAGGTCTCCTGCATTGCAGGCAAATTCTTTACCAACTGAGCTATCAGGGAAGCCCAGCTGTGACAGACCCCGCAGAAACGTGGCCTAGAGGAACTACCCTACGCCCGAGGTCAGGGGTGGTGCTGAGAGGAGCAACCCCACGTCCAAGGAGTGGCGGCTGCACGGGTGCAGGAGGGCCGAGAGGAGCTCAGTCAGGAGGGGTGGCCGTGAGGAGATTCCCCTCATCCAAAATAAGAAGCAACGGCTACGTTTTGCAGGAGCAGCCGTGAAGAGATACCCCATGTCCAAGGTAAGAGAAACCCAAGTAAGACAGTAGGTGTTGCGAGAGGGCATCAGAGGGCAGACACAGTGAAACCATAATCACAGAAAACTAGCCAATCTAATCACACGGACCACAGCCTTGTCTAACTCAATGAAACTAAGCCATGCCGTGTGGAGCCACCCAAGATGGGTGGGTCATGATGGAGAGGTCTGACAAAATGTGGTCCACTGGAGAAGGGAATGCAAACCACTTCAGTATTCTTGCCTTGAGAACCCCATGAACAGTATGAAAAGGTAAAATGATACAATACTGAAAGAGGAACTCCCCAGGTGCTACTGGAGATCAGTGGAGAAATAACTCCAGAAAGAATGAAGGGATGCAGCCAAAGCAAAAACAATACCTAATTGTGGATGTGACTGGTGATAGAAGCAAGGTCCGATGCTGTAAGAGCAATATTGCATAGGAACCTGGAATGTCAGGTCCATGAATCAAGGCAAATTGGATGTGGTCAAACAGGAGATGGCAAGACTGAACATTGACATTCTAGGAATCAGTGAACTGAAATGGACTGGAATGGGTGAATTTAAATCAGATGACCGTTATATCTACTACTGTGGGCAGGAATCCCTCAGAAGAAATGGAGTAGCCATTATGGTCAACGAAAGAGTCCAAAATGCAGTACTTGGATGCAGTCTCAAAAACAACAGAATGATCTCTGTTCGTTTCCAAGACAAACCATTCAATATCACAGTAATCCAAGTCTATGGCCCAACAAGTAATGCTGAAGAAGATGAAGTTGAATGGTTCTATGAAGACCTACAAGACCTTTTAGAAATAACACCCAGAAAAGATGTCCTTTTCATTATAGGGGACTGGAATGCAAAAGTAGGAAGTCAAGAAACACCTGGGGTAACAGGCCAATTTGGCCTTGAAGTATGGAATGAAACAGAGCAAAGGCTAATAGAGTTTTGCCACTATAACACACGAGAAGACTCTACACATAGATATCACCAGATGATCAACACTGAAATCAGACTGATTATATTCTTTGCAGCCAAAGATGGAGAAGCTCCATACAGTCAGCAAAAACAAGACCAGGAGCTGGCTGTGGCTCAGATCATGAACTCCTTAATGTCAAATTCAGACTTAAATTGAAGAAAGTAGGGAAAACCACTAGGCCATTCAGGTATGATCTAAATCAAAT
>NW_011494940.1:3669459-3726398 GCF_000754665.1 Bison bison bison
CTACCGCACAATTGCACTCATCTCACATGCTAGTAAAGTAATGCTCAAAATTCTCCAAGCCAGGCTTCAGCAATATGTGAACCATGAACTTCCAGATGTTCAAGCTGGATTTAGAAAAGGTAGAGGAACCAGAGATCAAATTGCCAACATCTGCTGGATCATAGAAAAAGCAAGAGAGTTCCAGAAAAACATCTTTTTCTGCTTTATTGATTATGCCAAAGCCTTTGACTGTGTGGATCACAATAAACTGTGGAAAATTCTGAAAGAGATGGGAATACCAGACCACCTGACCTGCCTCTTGAGAAACCTTATGCAGGTCAGGTAGCAACAGTTAGAACTGGACATGGAACAGCAGACTGGTTCCAAATAGGAAAAGGAGTATGTCAAGGCTGTATATTGTCACCCTGCTTATTTAACTTATATGCAGAGTACGTCATGAGAAACGTTGGGCTGGAGGAAGCACAAGCTGGAATCAAGATTGCCAGGAGAAATACCAATCACCTCAGATATTTAGATAATACCACCCTTATGGCAGAAAGTGAAGAGGAACTAAAAAGCCTCTTGATGAAAGTGAAAGAGGAGAGTGAAAAAGTTGGCTTAAAGCTCAACATTCAGAAAACGAAGATCATGGCATCTGGTCCCATCACTTCATGGGAAATAGATGGGAAAACAGTGGAAACAGTGTCAGACTTTGTTTTTTGGGGTTCTAAAATCACTCCAGATGGTGATTGCAGCCATGAAATTAAAAGATGCTTACTCCTTGGAAAGAATGTCATGATCAACCTAGAAAGCATATTCAAAAGCAGAGACATTACTTTGTCAACAAAAATCTGTCTAGTCAAGGCTATGGTTTTTCCTGTGGTCATGTATGGATGTGAGAGTTGGACTGTGAAGAAAGCTGAGCACCAAAGAGTTGATGCTTTTGAACTGTGGTGTTGGAGAAGACTCTTGAGAGTCCCTTGGACTGTAAAGAGATCCAACCAGTCCATTCTAAAGGAGATCAGTCCTGGGTGTTCTTTGGAAGGACTGATGTTAAAGCTGAAACTCCAGTACTTTGGCCACCTCCTGCGAAGAGTTGACTCATTGGAAAAGACTGATGCTGGGAGGGATTGGGGGCAGGAGGAGAAGGGGACAGCAGAGGATGAGATGGCTGGATGGCATCACCAATTCAATGGACATGAGTTTGAGTGAACTCTGGGAGTTGGTGATGGACAGGGAAGCCTGGCGTGATGTGATTCATGGGGTCGCAAAGAGTTGGAAATGACTGAGCGACTGAACTGAACTGAACTAATCTGTTTTACATATGGGAATATACATTTCCACGCTGCTCTCAGTTCCCTCCCTCTCCTTCCCCTGCTATGTCCACAAGTCTGTTCTTTATGTCTGCATCTCCATTGCTGTCCTGCAAATAGGTTCATCAGTATTATCTTTCTCGATTCCATATATGAGCATACCATGCTTACTATGCATGAGGAAGTACCCAAAGCATTGACTTTCTGAGTCTTGGATACTTCTGCCTTGAAAGATAACCTTCCTCTATTAGAATATATATATATATTCAGTTCAGTTCAGTTCAGTAGTTCAGTCATGTCCAACTCTTAGCGACCCCAGGCATCGCAGCATGCCAGGTGTCCCTGTCCATCACCAATTCCCGGAGTTCACCCAAACTGATGATTGGCATCCAACCATCTCATCCTCTGTCATCTCCTTCTCCTCCTGTCCTCAATCTTTCCCAGCATCAGAGTCTTTTCAAATGAATCAGCTCTTCACATCAGGTGGCCAAAGAACTGGTTTCAACTTCGGGCCTTCCAATGAATATTCAGGACTGATCTCCTCTAGAATGGACTGGTTGGATCTCCTTGCAGGCCAAGGGACTCTCAAGAGTCTTCTCCAACACTACAGTTCAAAAGCATCAATATATAATTATTATGTTGGTATAAAGAAGAATGCAATCCAAACTGGATAATTATTATTATTGCTATTATTTATTATCATTATATTCATATTTTTTCAGATTAAAAAAGTAAAATTATAACAGTTTGTGAGTCCCTAAAAATTTCATGGGCCCTAGGCACTATATACCTAGCTGATGCAAGGGCCCTGAGGTTTACGGTCAGTCTGGAAGTGAGATTGTCAGAGAGAGAGAGGTAGACAGTCATTCTATGCAGTGGCTCAGAACCCAGGTCTCTGATTAAATGGCTCTGCTGTTTATCAGCTGAGTGATTCTGCATCATTTATCAAATGTCTCTAAACTTTAGTTCACTCATTTATAAAATGGAGTATAAAATCCTGTAAAATACTCATAGGATTACTTGTAAGGAAAGTGAGATTATTCATATGAAGCACTCAGAATGGTTACTGGTTCACAGTGAACATGCAATAAATGTGAGTTATTTTATGTTTAGCTTATGCCCAAGTGTATTTTAAGCATCAGTGTCTCCTCTCCAGTTTACTCCCACCCCTTCCCCCTACCTTTTGGAGTAACTTCCAGGTTTTTGTGGCTTCAGGGTCATGGCCAAGGTTTTCCATAACTTAGCAATGATTTTTATCATTATTCTGAAGTTTTGAAAGATTCAAAGGTATTGATGGTTTGGTTCCAGAGCTCATAGTGTTTTTACATCTTTCTGCAGCCTTATCCTACCATTTAATCTTTGCTGTTTAGTTGCTCAGTCGTGTCAAACTTTTTGCGACCCTGTGGACTATAGCCTGCCAGACTCCTCTGCCTATGGAATTCTCCAGTCAAGAATACTGGAGTGGGTTGCCATTTTCTCCTCCACGGGATCTTCCTGACCCAGGGATCGAACTCATGTCTCCTGCATTTGCAGGTGAATTTTTTACCCCTGAGCCACCAGGGAAGCCCTTTAATCTTTATATAACTTTACATCATCTACCACACTCAGCCCTGTACTTTGTACCCAGAGGGTCCTTGTTAAATGCTTGCTAAAATGAAGTGACCCAGAATGAGAGAGTGTTAGGAACAAGGTTCTCAGGACACAGAACTTCCTCACAAGATCTATGGCAGCGTGGGTTAGGGCACTGGAGCGCAGTAGGGGAACACTCTACGGAAATAGTAGCATTTTTAGATTTTGAATTCAAACCCACGATTGCATGATTGAGACCAGACGAAAAGAGGAGACTATTTTTATCGATATCTTATCATTGGGCAGAGTCTCTTCTGTTAACGGCTGCAAAATGTACAAGTTATGTGGAGGTTTAATTCTTCATTCCTTCCTTTTGGAAAATCTGTCTTCTTTTTTGGAGAGGTTGTACATGTAAGCCTGCTATTTCTGTTAAAACACAGTGGAAAGGAAACAAAAAAGGGTCAATGAAACTCACCAGGCAAGCCAACCTCAGTGGCAGATGGTTCTAACCTTGAACTACAGATCATTTCACTGGACAAAAGATGCATCTCTACATGGGGTTCATGTAAAAAAACAAAACCCAGAGATAACTTTAAATGCCTTAATTTACATAGTTCCACTTTTGTGTTTTGCTGAAATTTTATCCAGAACTAGTTCCCATGGAGGAAAATAATCTCATTGGAATCATATAGTGACATATTTTATTTTCTTGAATGAAATTGCCAAAAATTAGTAAGTGAAGAAACAAAGGATATCAATGATCAAATTGAATAATCTTCAGAGGAGTGTAGGGTTATTTACAATCCTCTATTTTTTTTTTAATAAGGAGTTAAATTTTCTTTCAATGTCTTACAAAGAGCCTTGTATATTTTGCCGGTGGTTTTATTGTAAGATGGGCTTCCCTGGGACTTCTCTGGTGGCTCAGAGGGTAAAGAATCTGCCTGCAATACAAGAGACCTGGGTTCAGTCTCTGGAACAGGAAGATCCCTGGAGAAGGGAATGTCAACCCACTCAAGTATTCTTGCCTACAGCGTTCCTTGGATAGAGGAGCCTGATGGGCTACAGTCCCTGAAGTCACAGAGTCAGACACAACTGAGTGACTAAGCACACACACACACACACACACACACACACACACTGTGAGATGAGATTCCATAACCAACACCAGTGAGTGAGTACTTCCTATCAGGCCATATTAGGTTCTGTCTTATCAGAGATACAAGGATATAGATATTTTAATGATGATTTTAAAGGACTGTCATTAGTGTGACCATGTTGCTATAGCATCCATGACAACACATTGGCTTTGATTTTTCTCTTCTCTTCTTATGGCTTCTCTTCATCCATTGCCACAACTCATCTCTACATAACCCTTAGCTTCTGGATTGCCTGAGCATTCTTTCTATGCTCTCTTCTCCTCTCACTCCATATGTTTTCCTCTGAGGTCTCCTTTACTCTTATGTGTATGGCTCCTGAAACTTCAACTCTAGTCCTGACCACTCTCTGGAGTCCCAACTTGTATAAACAATTGTCTTAACATTTCCATTTAGGAGGTTTCCAGGCAAACAAAAGTTAACACAGTTCAGACTAGGTTAGTTATCATCCTTCCTCCTTTTCCCTTTCAAAACTACTCTTTTTCCAGTTATTTCTGCTGAGGGAATGGTGAACACCATCCTTCCATCTGTCAGACAACTGGAAGTCAACCTTGGCTATTCTTTGTCCCTCATCTTAGATCCAAACCCCTCTGGGATGTTGGCTTTGCCTTCTAGACATCTCCACTGCTCATCCACTCGTCTTTCTCCACACTGCCACAATCCTAGTCCATGCTAGCACTGATTTTTCCCTTGATCACTGCAATGGTCTCATAATTTAACTCCTGGTGACCATTTTTACTCTACTTCTCTGTAACGGAGACCATGCTTAAGTATAATTTTTTTTTCAAAATCTATTTCTGATCACAGCATTTTCTGACTAAAGACCTTCAATAGCTTCTTATAACTTAGGAAAAAGAACAAATTCTTGCCATAGCTTATGAGAACCTTGTAGCTTACGAGACTTACTCCCACGGAGTCTGGAGTAGACACCCTCTGTGACACTCAGCAGTGTGGGATGTCCAGAAGGCCTGCCTTGGCCAGATGGTCCTCCACCAAACTCGTCCTTTGTTCACTTGCTGAAGCCATGAAGTCTTTTTCTGTTTCCTGAAGATGCTTTGTTGTTTTGCTCAAACATGGTAGTTCTCACTTAAACTACTGGTCACCTTTCGTATCTTAACTCTAAAGTTTTGTATCTTGACTTGCCTGGTGGAACTTCTCTGCATTCCCATTGTTTACTCCCCATAGTAACCTGCTTTTCCCCACTTGGCAGATTTGTAATCAAAATCGTAGTTACTTTGATGTCATCTGCATGCACTCTGGAGACAATTTCTATCCTCCAAACTTGGAATCTGGTCAGGCTTGCAGCAGCTGCTCTGTACATTTGTGAAATAAAGGAAGGACTGAATGAATACATAACAGAAAGAAAAAAATGTATAAGGTGAGTTTTGGGAAAGGCAGCTGAAATTCTGATTAGATATAAAGTCTCCTATATATCTATATGGGCTTTCCTGGTAACTCAGATGGTAAAGAATCCACCTGCAACGTGGGAGACCTGAGTTCGATCCTCGGGTTGGGAAGATCCCCTGGAGGAGGGCATGGCAACCCACTCCAGTATCTTTGCCTGGAGAATTCCCATGGACCGAGGAGCCTGGAGGGCTACAGTCCATGGGGTTGCAAAGAGTCAGACACGACTGAGTGACTAAGCACAGCACAGCACACAGCACGCATATCCATGTATTTCTTCACTTTAATGAATGCCAAAATAACAATTTCCATTTAGGGCAAGGAAATTATTACAACTCAGTTATGTCTAATGGAATGAATGTCTAGCTATTATGAGACCTCGGTTATGTTGCCACTAACCAGCTCTGGTCTTGGTTAGGTCACCAAACATTTTTGCTCCTTGGTATCCAACATTTGAAATGGAAATAAAATAGTTACCACCTTTCTCTCTGCAGTAAAACTATACTTACGACAGTACTTTACAAATGGAAAAGCACTGTACTACAGAATTATCTTGGGGCAAGCCTATCTCAGCTCACAATGTCTCTTTGCATCCCTGTTGTAAAACAAGTGGGAGTTGTCAGTTGTCAGGGCTTTTCAGAATGTGGCTTATGGCCACTTCATTCAGGTGCATGGGAAATAAGTCAGAAACCCATATTTCTAGAACTCCTGTGAAGGTTTTCTGAATAACAGTCCTTGGTGGTGGAGCCCAGAGAAATGTGTCCCCTTCTGTCCTTCTTTCCTCTCTCTCTCTCCCCACCTCCACTTATAATCTATGTAGGTACCTATGTATTTTCGCTCTTTCTATCTATCCATCTATCGTCTGTCTATCTATCCATCCAACTGTCATCTATCTATCTTTATTTCTTTTCTTTGTTGTTGTTGTTCGGTTGTTGTCTATCTTGGATGGCCTTGCACAGCATGGCTCATGGCTTCATTGAGTTTTGCAAGCCCCTTTGCCATGACAAGGTTGTGATCCCTGAAGGGGATCTATCTTTCTACCTACCTAATGACTTATCTGTTACCTACCATCTCTATAAAAACTGCCCAAGTCGCACGTGGCCATATACTGCATATGCTGAAGTGTGAGGATCACCATTGGCCATTCTTCACATGGTTCCCCTCAGTTGGCAAGTCCTACGTTTGTCTCCTACCTACAGACTTCACATGTTTCAAGACTCATCTTAAGTCACTCGCTTTAATGTGAAGCTTTCCCAGATTATTCCAGCAGTTCTCATTGAACTTCTTTTTGATGATATTTTAAGGCATTTAAAATTCAACAAATTTACACTGCAATGTTTTTCAAAGTAATTGTTCCTGTGCTAGTCTTGTTCCTTCAAATAGCTTTTAAGTTCCCTCAAGTACGGAAATCTGGCTTATTCCATATGCCCTCCAGTATGTGGCAAATGTCAAGCTCGGCATAGGTGCACACAGTGTGGAGGGAGAAGCCTGGGAGAGACAGACCTTCAGTAGATGGAGAATCTGTAAAATCCTCTCGCGCTTTCTTCTCCCTGCTGCTGACCTTGTTTATGCTGGCGTTTCGTTACACAGCCACCCCGTACTTAAAACTCCTTGCTTAGCTTTACAACTCTAACAACAAGAGGAGACACAACACAATGTTTGCTCCTGGTGGAGGGTCTACAAATTCAGATTTCCAGCATGTAGGAAGATTTCCAGGAGCTTTGGCAGAAGATACCATGTGTTGGGTATTAGTTTTAGAGGTTGATCACAAAAGTTATTTTCCAATTGTGATTCTGTAATCTTACTTTCAGTAGGACAGTGGTCATTTCTGACATGCTGGTCTGTGTGCATGGACCACAGCCACATTAGGTGTTTTTCTTCATCAATTGTGATTTCTTTCTTTCTTTGTGTTGATTTCTTAAAAAAAAAAAAAAAGGAAAGAAAAACCAAAATGGGATTTATACTGACTTGAGACACAGATATAAGAATTCTTACAAAAATCTATTCAGAATGGATTATAGGAAAAAGACAAAAAATCTTATCTTTTCTTGTTTTAAAGATGCTAAAATTTACCAAGGTGTTCTGTTTAGGGCTGCTCTAGTAAAACAGATGAACATCCAGGGGCTCCTTTAAAGAGTATGTATGTGTGTGTGTGTATCTGTGTGTGTGTGTTTTGAAACCAACAAGAACCTATTGTATTGGACAGGGAACTCTGCTCAATATCATATAACAATCTAAATGGGTAAAGAATTTGAAAAAGAATAGACACATATATCTGTAGAGCTGAATCACTTTGCTGCACACCTGAAACTAACACAACATTGTTAATCAACTCTGCTGCTGCTGCTGCTAAGTCACTTCAGTCGTGTCCGACTCTGTGCGACCCCATAGACGGCAGCCCACCAGGCTCCCCCGTCCCTGGGATTCTCTAGGCAAGAACACTGGAGTGGGTTGCCATTTCCTTCTCCAATGCATGAAAGTGAAAAAATAAAGTGAAGTTGCTCAGTCATGTCCGACTCTTAGCGACCCCATGGACTGCAGCCCATCAGGCCCCTCCGTCCATGGGATTTTCCAGGCAAGAGTACTGGAGTGGGGTGCCATTGCCTTCTCCATAATCAACTATAGCCCAGTATAAAATAAAAAGCTTTTAAAAAGTACTTTGAGGGAGAAAGACTAGGAATCAGCAGAATCTAACAATCATAGCCATTTGTTATTTTGCTATTGAAAAACCTCCTATAAGCAATAAGCTAGTTATTAAAATTTTAATCAAAAATCTTCTGTGTACCTGAGGGCCAGGTCACAGAATTGGCAAACCACCCATGTAGTTCTTATGTAAGTGACCTTGGATTAAAAATAATAATTGCATTACTTTCAATTTGTGAATCTTGGTTGTAGTTTCACTTTTATGATCTCCTTTTCATTTTAATCCACGTTAACACTTCTCTGAAGCAAGTAAACAAGAATAACTGCAAGAAGAACCATCATCCTTGCTGTCATTCAAAATTTCTCCTGGGTGGTTCATTTTGTAACCATTTCCCCCTTTCTGTGCCTGCCTAGAAGCATCAAGAACAGATTAAAAAAACACAAGTCTTTTATCAATTTGGTATTATATTTATGTTTAATTAATACAAAAAAGTGTATATTACATGCATTAAGTGCAATTAGAGGTCTCTCTCTTGCCACCCTGGGGGGCAAAAGATATGCTCCAGTGTTGTCTGATATTCATCTATGAAACTTAAGATCTGGCCTAAGGTGACCTTCTATCCCAGTCCACATAAAGAGACGCTGAAACTGCTAGAGATGCTGAAACCACCTTTGCTAAAGAAGAGTACTCTTATATAGGGCAAACAATTACACAAATATAAATGTGGGCCATATTCTGACTACTGAGAATTCCCAGGGAGGCTTTGTTTACAAACCCGTTCATTCCCACCCAGGAAACCTCAGAGCATACTTGCTTAATGGAGTGATCTTCCTGTTACTGTCAAGTACCTGCTGCCTTGGCTTCTATTCCAAACGTGCTCCAAGCCCCTATTCATGCATCTGTCTTTCTTGACCTTGAACACTGTACGCTCTGCTTTCTGGGTGCAGAAAGAAAGACCTCTCTGGGGACCTGCTTGTCACTGGCACTGCCAACCAGGGTTCCGGCAGTTTGTGCTGTGACCTGTGACACGTAGGGCCAGCAGCAGCGGCCACTCAGTCCACTCCTGTCACTCCTAATGCCCAGGAAATCCCTTGCTGGCCCCGATAGAGGGCCAGGAGTCCTTCAGGTGTTTCTTTGGACACCGAATCCTTCTCTCCCTTTTCGAAGGCTTTTCGAAGCCTCCTTTCTAGGCCCCATATGTCTTTTAAAGTCCCTTCTGCCCAATCAGTTCTTCAAGCTGTCTCATCTCATTGCATTCTTGGGTTATAAACTGTGCGACTCTCATCTCACAGCTAAGGAAGATGCAGGATGAGGAGAGAGAAGCCTGGTAAATCACGGAGCTGGGACTCAGGTCTGTCTGATGCCAAAGTGTATGCTTTTAATCACAGCCCAGAAGATGACTTCTCTTTTGATGTTTAAGGGAGAGCATAGTAGAGGAAGAGACTTTTTACTTTTGGTGGTGTTATTTTTCAGGCTGGAAGGAATTCAAATATGTTTTTGCTCCAGAGGACAACCTGAGAACGGTGGCTCGCTCTCAGGATGCTGAGAGAGTTTGGAATTCTAAAACTCTGAAAAGACCTAATCATCCTGGCTTTGAAAATTTAGACATGAGTTAGAATGATGGGCCCAACGCTTTTCAATTTAGGATGGTTTGTTTTGCGTGTTGATAAGGCAGAGTAAATTGAGTTGCAAACTGAGTGGTGGAGTAAAAGAGCATCTATTAATTTTAAGCATAATCCTAGGTTGTCTAACAAGTATCTATAATATTAACAAGCAGAATTGTAAGAACTACAGCATTTAATTTTAAGGAATGTAAACAGGGATGTAAAATGCTCTGTCAAGGGAACCCAGTTGAATCCTGGGCTTGTGCTCAGCTGTTTGCGGTTACAGGTGACCCCTTTCCCACAAGTTTTTATTTGCCTGAGTTTTTTTTTTTTTTGGCTCAAGCAAGTGGCAGAATAGATTGAGAATTCAGGGCTGAGAACTGTATTCATTTTCTAGAGTTACCACAAATGACTGCAGACTCGGTAGCTTAAAACAACAGAAACATATTCTCTCACAATTCCAGAGACCAGAGTCCTAACTCAGGCTGTCTGGAGGACTGTATCCCCTTCACAGGCTCTAGGAGAGGATCCTTCCTCACCTCTTCCAGCTTCTGATGGCTGCTGCTATGGAAGCATCACTCTGCTGCTCCATCTTCGCATGGTCTCCTCTCCCTGGGTCTGCAAAGATCCACAAATGTTCTGTGTTCAAATGAGATCATATTCATGGGCTTCCCTGGTGGCTCAGATGGTAGAATCCACCTGCAATGCAGGAGACCAGGGTTTGATCCCTGGGTTGGGAATATCCCCTGGTGAAGGGAATGGAATACCTATTCTGGTATTCTTGCCTGGAGAATTCCATGGACAGAGGAGCCTGGTGGGCTACACAAAGAGTCAGACATGACTGAGTGACTGACATGTTCACTTTTTTCACTTTTCATAGGTAGCAGAGGTTGAGACTTGGACATATCGTTGGGGTGGCAGGGTTGCCATTCATCCTACTGTGGGCAAAAGCATTTGGGAAGGAGAGAAGAAAGATCACAGGAGAATGTAAAGGGGTGAGGGGTGGCATATGTGTGCCACTCCTTTTCTAGAGTTTGGCAGAGTTGATTCTGAAGTCTAATAAGGGAGGAGTTTCAGCTGGAAGCTTCAGAACTTTCTGTGAAGTGAAGCATGAGCAGAGCAACTTTGGGACACATGTGGAAATGTGCCCAAGAGCCTCTGCCTAGTATCCTAGGCAGACTGGGGCCTCAGGATGGCTGCTGGGCAAGCAGTGTGGCACCCAGACTTGCAGTGGGAGTGCCCCCAACCCCTGTTCTCTGAGAGTCTGCAAGCCGTGGAAGGACACCTCCTCAGGACGCCTCTTCTGGTCCAGGCAATGGATGGCACATGCAGCTGAAGTCGAAGTCCACAGGGGTCACATGAGGCAGTCCTGGAATTTCTGGAACTATTGAGGAAGCTTTGAGGAATTCCCTTTGGCCCTTTCATTAACTAGGAGTTATTGTGATTTTTGAGATGAATTTTAAGAAAGCTATTTTCTCTTCCATGCTACAGAAGCCTGAGAGGGTCAGCTTCGAAAGGTACTGCTGTGGCTAAGTCACTTCAGTCGTGTCCGACTCTGTGTGACCCCATAGACGGCAGCCCACCAGGCTCCTCCATCCCTGGGATTCTCCAGGCAAGAACACTGGAGTGGGTTGCCATTTCCTTCTCCAATGCATGAAAGTGAAAAGTGAAAGTGAAGTCGCTCAGTCGTGTCCAACTCCTAGTGACCCCATGGACTGCAGCCTACCAGGCTCCTCTGTCCATGGGATTTTCCAGGCAAGAGTATTGGAGTGGGGTGCCATTGCCTTCTCCGTCGAAAGGTTAAAAATCACATGCAAATTGTTTGTGGGGAAGCATGCACTGGGTTGGAGCTCGTTGTGAGCTTCATTTTGCTTCATTGGGAAAAATCAGGAGGCAACAGCTTGTGAAACCTGTGCAAGAAGTGGTCCACGCAGAACTGATAGGAGCCCTGGAAGAATCTGGATGGTAGGGGAAGTTGAGGGGTTGACTAGGGGAAGAGAAAAAAATGGAATGAAAAAGTAAAAAGCAGAAATAATTTTAGAAATAGGACTATTACATTATTTAGGGGAAACACACATTCCTGTAAATGAATATGCTAATAGATTGACAGGGAATGGGGTGGGGGAGGATTTGGAAGGAAACACTGTGGAGTCTGACTTCCTTGGACTGGTACCAGCCCCGAGAAAAAGAAGAAGGAGCCACAGTCAATGGCTGACCAGCAAGCGTGGCTTTTGTACAGCTCAAGACCGTGACGAAGGCTGATGACTGAGGATAAGCTTTCCTGAGCTGGGCACTAATGTCCCCCACCAGGGCCTCAGTGCCTCCCAAAGGCTGCCCTCCTCCCGTGCTGCCCCAGTGTCTGCCGTCTTGGTTGTATTCCTTATTTTTTCAAGCAGGAAAGAGATGAAGACATAATTGACTTTTTCAGTACAAAAATTAAGAAACATTCGCACACAGTTTGTTCTTTCTAAACTTCTGCTGCCACTTTTCAGAAGAGATGAACAAAAGACCTGGGATTCTAACACGGGATGCTAGCCGGCACGGAAAAATGTTTTTTCCTGTGGAAACAAGTGAAACAGTCCCCATTATTCATTGCCTGCTCCTGCCTAAGCAGAGGTCACCAGGCACCTGGTGGGCTACAGTCCATGGTTCAGCCAGCCACTTAGGGCTCCTACAGATCCTGACTTGGTGGTACAGTTTCTGCTTCTTTCCGGTGTCAGTTGGCTGAAATCAGAAGTTGTGTTTTAAAAGATGTGGATTTGTTCCGGGTCAGGACCAAGAAGCTGTCCCTGGGAATAAAAGGGTCTATTCACTATGGCTTCCCTGATGGCTCAGTTGGTAAAGAATCTGCCTGCAATACAGGAGACCCCGGTTCAATTCTTGGGTCGGAAAGATCAGTTGGAGAAGGGATAGGCTACCCACTCCAGTATTCTTGAGTTTCCCTGGTGGCTCAGCTGGTAAAGAATCAGCTGGGTTCGATCCCTGGGTTGGGAAGATCCCCTGGAGAAGGGAAAGGCTACCCACTCCAGTATTCTGGCCTGGAGAATTCCATGGACCATGCAGTCCATGGGGCCTCAGAGTCGGACACGACTGAGCGGCTTGCACTTTCACTTTCACCACGGGTCCTGTAGGGGGCAGCGGAGAGCAGGTGCCAGACAGGGCTGCCTAGGTATCTGGACCCTTGCATTCCTATCCCAGCTCCAGATAAAGGGAGCCTGGATGCCCTCCCAAAAGCACAAGAGAGCAGAGCAATGGAGTTTAGCTAAACAGAGAATTCGTAGCTGCTCCTGCTACCTTCTGAAGGCTCTGAGAAGTCCCCATGTCCAAAAGACAATCATTAATATACAGAGTGTCTCCTCCACTTACTGGAACTGCTCAAAGACAGGAAAAAACTTAGTCCCCATCTTGATATTTCCAACCTCAAACATAATTCCTGATGCATAAGAAGTGCTCAATAAATATTTGTGAAATGAAAAAAAAAAAAAAAAGGATGAATGAATTGGTAATCAGTTTTAGATTCCACAGTATTTCTCCATCATTTGTGATCAGAAATTCTTTTAAATATGCAGGATACATCTTGATCAAGTTTGATCAGTTCAGTTCAGTCATTTAAGTCTTGTCCGACTCTTTGTGACCACATGGACTGCAGCACGCCAGGTCTCCCTGTCCATCACCAACTCCCCAAGCTTGCTCAAACTCATGTCCATTGAGTTGGTGATTCCATCCAACCATCTTATCCTCTGTCATCCCCTTCTCCTGCCTCAATCTTTCCCAGCATCAGAGTCTTTTCCATTGAGTCAGTTCTTCGCATCAGGTGGCCGAAGTATTGGAGCTTCAGCTTCAAGTTGGATAGAAAGACTAAAACTGACCAATTTTAGATATTACAAAAAGAGATGAATTGGACCCAAACATTTCAGCGCCACCTTACATCTAGACATGGTATCATATTTTGATAAACTGGTGAATAGGAAGACTTCAGTGTGGTAAATGGGAAGATGATATAATAATAACTCATAACTGTGCTAGCCTATTGGTGATAATTGGCCAAATTCTGTCAATTTAAAGGTATGTGGCACATAGTATAACCTTGTCATAAAGGATCATTTGTGAGGTTGCCAATCCCATTTTCCTTCTAGATAGAAATGAAAGATGCTGTCAGGGTGAATGGAATGATTTTGACCCATCACAGATTTTCACTTATGAGGAGAGGTCACAGGCGAAGATGGAAAAAGATTCTTTTGTAAAGAAGGCTTGAAAACGGATAAAGTGAAGACTAGTTTGGGGAAGTACAATAAGAAACTGTCAATTGCATCACAGAGTGAACCTCACATTCCTTCCTGCATCCGCGAGGCTTCTATTGGGTTTTCTCTCTGCATCACCTTATGGGGAACAAACACTGTGTGTGCTGGGGACAGAATGGGAACAGGGAACCTGGAATATTCTGTGTGTCCTGGATAACACTGACTTGGCATCTTGTCTTTTATACTCTTTTCATTTTTTATTTTTCTTTCACCCTCATTATTTCTCCTATGAAAATAAGTTCTTTGGTCCTATCTTGTGCTGTTAGTTGTAAACTTTTCCCATTTCCTATCATTTTCTTTCCCTGAGAAAATCTGCGCACAGAAATATTTTCTGTCACACTTGTCATTTGCAGTCATCCTCTTGTACGTATCTGCCTCATTAACTCCACATTTCTTTTGAGAGCTCAGCTTGAGATTATCTTTTCCTTTCTCTCCTAACACCAGTTCATTTTTTTTTCTATCAGCATTATTATTTATTTAACCCAGAGTCATATTTTTAAGTGCATTTTTGTAAGAAAGATGCTATGATAGAGAAAAACATACACTACCATATTTAAAAATCACAAAGAACTCCGTAGGTGATGGGTGAAACTGGAGATACTCTTGACTTGATGCACTCAGAGTAGAAAAATAATGGATGCTCTACAATGCAGCCATTTCTATTATGCAAATGTAAATGCGAAATTAGACATAATGTGTTTTACAGTCTTCCAACAATGCTGAAAAAGAAGAGACTTGGCCATTTCCCAAGCTGTTGACATATCTTGCCTTTTGGCTTTCTTCATTAGTTATTTATAATGTCTGCTTGTATAGATCTTTTATTGTTTTGCTTTGTAATTCAACAACAGGAACCACCAAAGATTCTGTCTTTCTTCCGAACACAAGCTGAGTTTCTTTTCTACTAAATGGGCATAGTATTCTGGGAGATAAGGCATCTGGCATGGAAATGTGCCCTCTTGCTTTGTAGAAGATGTCTAAATTTGAAAATAACATTTTTCAAGGAATAATTTGTGATGGGATAAATGTTTATGATCACTTATTGAAGACTGGGGAGAGGGACAAGTATGGGAGTGCCATGTTCTCAAGAGATCGGAAGATGGGAAACCTTCCTAAAGATTTACCTTGTGTGTTTTTTCATTTTCAGAGGAAGAAGGCTACTTTGTTTAGTGAATAAAGACCACAGTGGTGTCACTCTGGAGGCCTGGGTCTGGCCCACACTTGGCCCTAGGGGACTTTTTGGCAAGCACTTCTGACTTTCTGCTCCTCTGTGAAGAAATTTGACGGCTTCCCAAATGGCTTAATGGTATAGAATCCTCCTGCCAATGCAGGAGACGTAAGAGATGTGGGTTCAGTCCTTAGGTCAGGAAGATCCCCTGGAGTAGGAAATGGTAACCCACTCCAGTATTCTCACCTGGAAAAGTCTGTGGGCAGAGAAGCCTGGTGGGCTACAGTCCGTGGGGCTGCAGAGAATCCGACACGATTGAGTGACTGAGCCCATGAAGAAATTCAGAGGTGAGGAGACTAGAACTACTTTTCTCTTTACAGGCTAGGATTTTAGTGCCTGTCTTTTTCAGTAGAAAATCCATGCTGACAATATTCTATGTGTGGCCAGAATTATGAGACCAGAGAATAATGTAATTAATACACAGCTCAAAGGCAGAACAGCACAGCAAACACCTCAGACATAAACAACTGCATCTTATAGTTAAAGGTTAAGAAGGAGCAAATGTCATAGTGAAATTCCCAAAGAAGAAGGAATGTGTTAAAAAAGTTTTAGGCAGAGGACTGCCTTTTTAGGGTGCAGTTTTGTTGCGTGTTTATTGCTCAGTCATGTTCAACTCTTTGCAACCCCATGGACTGTAGCCCCCCAGCCTTCTCTGCCATGGACTTCTCCAGGCAAGAATACTGGAGTGGGTTGCCATTTCCTACTCCAGGAGATCTTCCCAACCCGGTGGTCGAACCCGGGTCTCTTGCACTGCAGGCATTCTTTACCTGCCTGCAGGGTGAGCCAGTAAGAAAGCCCCAGTAATTTTAGTTTCAGGAGATAAAAACTGCAATTGCGTGAAGTTAAATGACTTTTGAGGGGAACATCCTTGGTTCTGCAAACAGAAGGCTAGTAGCCATCTGTGATTCTTAGAGAAAATTTTGAGATTTCCACTTGTGTACATCCAGATTCTGCTCTTTGCTCATGTAATTTGAGTATTTTTCTCTGTTCATGTTGTAGAAAAGACTGAGTAGTTTCTTCCCAGTGAAATATTAACTTACTTAGTTATCATTTCCTACATGGGAATATGTATGATAGAGCAAACCAAGCAGTTATTTATTAGTTTATGAATTAGTATTTTTATATAAGTATAGTTGATTTACAATATTATAGTAGTTTCAGGTGTATAAAATAGTGATTTCAAACTTTTTTATAGATTGTATTTCGTTTAAAGTTATTGCAAAATAATGGCTATATTTCTCTGTGCTGTACAATATATCCTTGTTTCTTACATATTTTATACATAGTAGTTTGCTTCTCGACCTCTGTTTTGCCCTCCCCTTTCCCTCTCTCCACTGGTGATACTAGTTAGGTCTCTTTAGCTGTTAATCTGCACATTTTTTTTTGAAAGGCTCCTGAAGCTAACTTGTGGTATAGGAGATAAACTATATTTCATGAATGGTTGAATGTAGGGACTGAGATTGAACCATTCCCTTTAAGAGAGGTAACATGCTTGGGATTCCCAAGGCTGCCTGTCTAAGCCTTTTCCTGTTCTTCTGGCGAGTTAAAAGAGAGGACTATGTCTAAATTTGGAGAAAATGAGTGGGAAAGATTTGGTTCTGGGCTTAACGTGTGGTGATGCAAGTAAGCCTGGTTTGACCTAGTACCACTGACTCTGAAATGCAGAGTCTGGGTGATAGCTTGTGTGTGTGTGTGTGTGTGTGTGTGTGTGTGTGTGTGTGTGTTGAAGTCAGCAGAGGATGCTGGGCATTTGGGAAACTGATCATACTTCTTGGTAATATTAACCCAAATGGACACATTGGATTAGATCAGCCAATGTGGCTGCCCCTTGAAAATATCTAGGGAGGAGCAACTTCCCAAAATTCACTAAGCGTTGACTCAGGATCAAAACTCACGATATTTGTAACAATATAACATGATTGCACACACGGAAGAGTAGAAATTTTAAAAAATCATAGCTGATTTTGGCTATAGAAGTCAACTTTGATGAGATTGAGATGTACAGTCTCTCAAAACCAGTGGCCCTAAATCCCTGGCGGATATTATATAAATATTGTATTCGGTAAAATATTTAGGATATAATCACAGATTTTCTTTGTTGGCTTGTTTTTCTTGAGGTATTTCATCTGTTACCTCCTACTTACTGTAATCTAATCAGATGATTGACTCCAGCTTTATTTACTCAGGGGGGAGAGAGGGGAGGGAAATGTTTCAAGTCTAAAACCTAAGGGAAATTCAGAGGATTTGTAGCAAAATGCTGTGAAAAAAACTACCAGTTTGCCTTTGCTAACAGGCTGCTCCAAAATTCAGTGACTAGCACAGAAACCATTTATAGTTGCCCTAGGTCTGCGATCTGAGCCAGGATTGGCTGATGGGTTGGGCTGGCTTATTTATGTGTCTGTAGTCAGCTGTCAGTGGATGGTTGTCATCAACCAGGGGGATGGGAAGCTTGGCTCTGCCCCTCCCATCATCCGGCAGACCAGCCTTAGCCTCTTCACTCAGTGGCAGTAGAGTACCAGAAGGGAGGGCAGATGTTCGAAATGCCTCATTAGACCTGTGTCAGAAGCACCACTGCATCGCTTCTGCCACATTCTATTGGACAAAGCAAGTCAGAAGGTGACCCCAAATTCAAGGAGAGAGAAAGAGCCTCCAGTCTTTTTCTTTCAATCCCAAAGCAAATCATATTTATTTGCCTACTTCCCCCCTTTTTGGAAAAGATCCTGAGGCTGGGAAAGATTGAAGGCAGGAGGAGAAAAGAGTGACAGAAGATGAGATGGTTGGATGGCATCACCGACTCAATGGACATGAGTTTGAGCAAACTCTGGGAGGTGGTGAAGGACAGGAAAGCCTGGTGTGCTGCAGTCCATGGGGTCACAAAGATTCGGACATGATTGAATGACTGAACATTTTCCCCCTTAAGGACAGTACTACAATTTTATTATTTATTTATTCATTCATTCATTTTAAAGTGTTGAAATTTAAAAATACAATTCCAGGAGGGAAAAAATACTCACAGCAGAGAGGTGATAGTAGGAACTCTTTGAAAACACTGATAATAAACTCCCGCCTAAAGCACCATTTTCAATCTTTAAGCAGAGCTCGATTTCACATCTGTTTTGTTGAAAGGAATGCATCTTTGAAGGCTGCATTCTCGCTATGGAACTCAGGGCATAGAGTCTCCATTTTTGATGGGAGGAGCCATGAGGACACATTGCTAAGGGGCTTCCTACACAGAGAGGTGTCCGTTCCCAGCCAGCAAACAGTGGAGTGAATCCTGTACCCGTGGGTGTGGCAGGGAACCAGCAGTGCATTACCAAGCCTGAACGAGGCATGTGGACAGGAGTGGACGCCATCCACTACTCACTACCTAGGATAGAGAGAGAGAGACCACCTCTTCCTTCTGGTCCACCCCAATATTTTAGCATTAAGCCATTCCCCTCAACATAAACATCCACAGATAAGAGATATCTTGAGATTACATTTCTGCCATTTCCAACAGAATAAGAGCTCCAAAAATTTAAGAACTGTGTAAAAGAGTTTTTAGTAGTTTATGTATTTTTTCAATGGTTGAATTTGGAGGCTGAAATTCAGCACATATCTATACAGGAGACAGAACATACATGTAATTGTCTAAGAGTCTTATTCCTTATAAGATATCAAGAAAGGACAGCATGTGTAAAGAGCTTCATCTGGGGTTCTGGAGCAGTAAGCATGGACATTCTGATATGCCCAGGTTCCTTGGCTGTAAGAAAAGCTTCATGGTCTCAAGTCTGATCATTCTTCCATAGATTAATATGTTGTGACTGGTTGTGCAGAAGGCTGTTCATCTTATTGTAGGAATGATGAGGTATCTGTGATGGTTAATTTTATGTGACTTCCCTGGGCTAAGGGATGTCCAGAGAGCCGGTAAAGCATTGTTTCTGGGTGTGAGTATGAAGGTGTTTCTGGATGAGATTAGCATTTGAATTGGTAATTATGTAAAGAAGATCCACTCTCACCAGTGTGGGTGGGCATTGTCCAATCCACTGGGGGCCTGAATAGAACAAAATGGTGGAGAAAGGGCAAACTCTTCTCTCTTCTTAAGCTGGGACATCCATCTTCTTCTGCTCTGGAACATCAGAGTATAACCAAAACTCAGGTCTGGTTGCTTGCTGCTCAAAAGCCAATACTCAAGAGGCAAGTTTGTTGGAAAGGAAAGCTTGCTTCATTCCAGAGGCTGACAGGGAGAGGGTCGACTCATCCAAAAGACAGCTCTCTATTGAAAATCAGGGAGCAAGAGCTTTAAAGTGGAATTTCAGGAGTATGTAGGTGGAGGGTGGGGGCTACATGCAGAAACAGCAGTCAGCTCTGACACTCATCTTGAAATTGATCATACAGTGGTCTGATTGGCATCATCTTGATTGTGTGGGTACAGGTAATCTAAGTTTCAGGGCTGGTATGTTCCTGTATCTCTGAGGTCAGATCTTGGAATTATGGCAGTTTATGTTATGGCTACATTCTGGTCATCAGGTAGTTAACTTCTTCAATCTGGTGGGGGTTTCAGTATCTAAAAAACATCTCAAAAGATGTAGCTCAGAACATTATCTATAGCCCTTGAGGAGGAACTAAAGGTCCTTGATTTGTTTAATAACTGAACTCTTGCTGTTTGGTCTTGTTTGCTTTCCTTTGCTTCTGCATTTTGTCATTTTTCTGATTGAACTTAATCTTCGGCTAAAGTTTTTATACAGACAAATGGAGGTGGAGGACATGGAGAAGAAGGACCATAGGGTCTGCTCTACAGCAAAAGTTCTTAGTTCTTTAGATACCAGGACTTATACCAGTAGTCTCCCTGGTTTTCCGGCCTTTGGACTCAGACTGAATTATACCACTGGCATTTCTGGTTCTCCAGATTACAGACAGCATGACATGCCATATTTCAACCTCCATAATCATATGAGCCAATTCCTATAATTACTCCCTCTTGCATATCTATGTAAACCTTGTGCTTAGCTGCTCAGTTGTGTCCAACTCATTGTAGCCCCATAGACTGTAGCCCACCAGACTCCTCTGTCCACAGAATTTCCTAGGCAAGAAACTGGAGTGGGTTGCCACTTCCTACTCTAGGGGATCTTCCCAACTCAGGGATGGAACCCAGTTCTCCTGGACTGGTAGGTGGATTCTTTACCACTAGTGCCCCCTGGAAAGCCCCATACCTTGTGTATCTGTGTATCTGTTGGTTCTGTTTTTCTGGAGAACCCTGAGACTACATGCAACACTGAAGTCGTATACAGTTGAAATTCTAAGAAGTGTTATTCCAGCCTTAGAAAGAGGTCTTTGAACCATGGCTGAGGCTGGTTGTCACAATGGGGCAGGAATGGCAAAGACCAGATGAAAGTGGAGAAGGTCGTGATGAAGAGTCTCAGGGCACCATGTTGGAAGTGACTTGCATTCTCAAGGTGAACAATGCTTTTGCTCCTGAACCCAAGGATTTACGGAATGTAGAACTACCACTGGGGATGTTGAGAATTTCCTGCTATTTTTCATGGAGTGGGAACAAAAGTGTCTGTGTTTATGTTAAGGGTAGAGGTACTACTGCTGACTATGGGAAAAACCAGGGCAGTAAGTGGAGGAAACACTGATCACCCTTTCAACAGATGAAAGCTGGGGACATGCTAAGAGGAATGGTTCTGGTGGAGCCCAAGTTCCATAGATTCTTCTAGTTATTGAGTTTGATAAAGGGAAGTGGTGGCTTAAATTAATGACAAAGGATTACTGAGTTGAAAGCAAGATCTTTGGGCCTTAATATAAATTAAGAGTTTGGTGAAAAACTGAACATCTTAACAGGGCAGCAGCTGACAAAAGAGCCAAACTAAAGAGCCACTTTTCTCCTGGGCAAAGGGAATGAATGAGAAAAGGCCAAAATAAGCATCGGAAAGAATGGGCACATGGGAAGAGGGTGTAGACACCAAGGAAAAAAAAATGAGTTTTAGTGTTTCATTCTCTGGCTGTGAATTATTTAACTTTTTTAGGTCTCACTTTTATTATCTATATAATGGGGAGAGAAATGGTTGTTTTTGTTTAGTTGCTAAGTCATGTCTGACTGTTTGTGACCCCATGGACTGTAGCCTGCCAGTCTCCTCTGTCCATGGGATTTCCTAGGCAAGAATACTAGAGTGCATTGCCATTTCCTTCTCCAGGGGATCTTCCTGTCCAAGGATCGAACCTGCATCTCCTGTATTGGCAGGTGGATTCTTTGCTACTGAACCATCGTGGAAGCCCAATAATGAAAGTATCAACCTTTTAGAGTTTTGGATTCATATAAAGCAGTGGTCCCCAACTTTTTGGCATCAGGGGCCAGTTTTGTGGAAGACAGCTTTTCCACAAAGTGGGGCAAGGGGATGGTTTTAAGATGATTCTCACAAAGAGTGCACAACCTAGATCTCTTGCATTTGTAGTTCCCAGTAGGATGTATATGCAAGGCTGATTGACTTCATTATTTAGAAACAATGAAGCTAATACAACAATGCAAAACAGTTATACTCCAATAATAAATGTAAAGCAATTATACTCCAATAATAAAAGAGTAAGTAAATTTCTAAAAGTTGTTAAAAGTAACATGTTGACCTGAATAATGTAAATGTAAGCTGATGTGTGTTTTTTATAATTGCATTTGCACGTCTGACTCTGTGACCCCATGGACTGTAGCCCGTGAGGCTCCTCTGTCCATGGGACTTTCCAGGCAAGGATACAAGAGTGGGTTGCCATTTCCTTCTCGAAGGGTTCTTCCTGACCCAGAGACCGAGCCCGTGTCTCTTGCACCTCCTGCTTTGGCAGACAGATTCTTTACCACTAGTGCCACCTGGGAGGCCCTAAGCACTCATAAACGTTACCTGTAGTTTTGCCACATTGAGTAATATCACGGGATAGTGAAGGGGATGCAGGTTCAAGTTGTCTTCCTCTTTCCTTTTGGCCTCTATTTAGAACCTTCTAATTGCTTTAAGGATCTAGCGCCTCGGACTGATGTCAAGGTGCAGAGAAAGGGCATAGAAGGGATTTGATTCTCAGAGGTGCTAGACAGAGAATTAAACTCCCCATTATACAAATAGGGTAGATAGACTGGAGTTGGCTCATTTGGTTAGAGAAGTCTATTCTGATTTCTGTTAGGTGACTGTAAGCTAGATTTCCTGAATAACCTGGTGGAGTGCTTGTAAGAAGTAAGCAGTAATAACAGCTAAAATCTGGTGAAGTACTTGGTAGAAGCTGGGCACTATTCTAAGTACTCTGTACTTAGTGTGGGCCAGGGTGAATGAACACTAAAATTAATACTGAAAAATCCATGGTGAACAAAATACCAGTATTTTAAATAATGACAGCATCACTAGAAGTGCCATGCTGAGCCATGGTGAAGCCTGAGGCAAAAGGAAAAATTAGCAATACGGATCCTGTATTTATTTAAAATTTTGATATTTTGCTAGTTAAAGTTTTTTCATTAATGGTGATTTTTAAAAATGTAACGCACTCAAATGCTATTTATCTTGATTACTGAATTTTTGGCATTCCTGTTAATTTTGTGTCTCAGGGGAGCACCTTATTCCACCCCCGTCTTCCTGCTGCTTCTATGTATAAGAATTAATTTTACCTCTCTTAAACCCACTGTGGCAGGTTCTTTGTTATCCACGTTTTTACACGTAAAAAAACTTAAGCGTGGGGAAGATACACGCTAGTTTCCAATGGCCGCTGAAACAAATTACCGCAGACTTGTTGGCCTGAGGCAACACACATTTATTCTCTTTCAGTTCTGGAGGTCAGAAGTGCAATACCAGTTTTGTTGGACTAAAATCAGGGTGCTGGCAGGGTTGAGATACCTTGGGAGCCTCTCAGAGAGAAAACTTTTCTTTGCTTTTCTAGCTTCTAGGGCTGCGTTCTTTGCATTCTTTGGTTCTGTGTCCCTTCTTTTAGCTTCAAAGCCAAGGGCATAGCATCTTGCCTCAGTTGACACACGACCTTCTCTTTCTGTTGTGGTCAAACCCTTCTCAGCCTCCCTCTTTTGAGGACAATTGCAGTTATATTTAGGACTCACCCAGATAATCCAGGATAACTTCCGGGATCTCAGGGTCTGACCCTTTAATCACATCTGCAAAGTTCCTTTTTCTTTTTTTTGTTTTTTTTGACGTGGATCATTTTAAAAGTCTTTATTGAATCTGTTACAATCTTGTTTCTTATATTTTTGGCCACAAGGCATGCAGAATCTCAATTCCCCAACCAAGGATCAAACCTCCACCCCCTGCATTGGAAGGTGAAGTCTTAACCACTGGACCATCAGGGAAGGTCCTGCAAAGTCCCCTTTGACATTCAATGTCACATCCACAGAGTGTCCAGATGATTAGGATGTGGATCTCTTTGAGGGACAGACATCAGTCAGCCTTCCCTAAGCTGGATGGTAAGTGACAATGTTCACATCCGACTGAGGCTGGTTGGCTTCTGTGCCCTGTTGCTGGAGGCAGTGGAGGTGTCCTTAGGCCTAAGGGTTTGGCAAGGAGGCTGCAGGAAGAAGCATCAATTTCAGTCTCTTTAAGGAATCGCTTTATACGATCTCTTTATACTGTGGTCAGCATTCGGACAAAATAGTGGGAGTTCTCTACATCCTTGTACAGAATCCTACTTGGAAGACAGAGACAGTGTCTTTATTTTACTGTTTTTCAAAATATTTTATTTGTCTGTTCTGGGTCTTAGTTGCAGCGTACGGGGTCTTTAGCGGCGGTGTGTGGAATGTTTTCATTGTGTCATGTGGGATCTAGTTCCCTGACCACAGGTTGAACCCAAACCCCCTGCAGTGGAAGCATGGAGTCTTAGCCACTGGACCATCAGGGAAGTTCCAAGAGACGGTATTTAGAGCCATATTTGTCTGACTCTTCCAGGTGACGTGATCTTATTTTATTCCCTGAGCTGGAAAGGCAGGAAGTTCTAGTAACAGAGAGAAAATGGGTGCCCAGCCTTCTTTCATACCCATGTTTAACCTTCTTCCTGTTGTTAGGAAATGCTTCTTTTGATATATCTGAAATCTTTACTGCCTTAAATCCATTTTCTTTAGCTCTTTTGTTGGAAAGATGGAAAATAGTCACCTTCTGCTCTCTAAATGATAGCATTTATGATTTCAGTGACTAGAGAAATTTTGGCCAATTTTGTCTTATTGTACACAAAGCAAAAATAGTGGACATGTGGGAAAAACATTTTGATTTATTGGCTGTTGGATCTCAACATATATAGTAAGGATCATCTTTACTTTCTATCAGCAACTGTTTGCATGGACATCTTAAGTGAAGTAGCTCAGTCGTGTCCGACTCTTTGCAACCCCATGGACTGTAGCCTACCAGGCTCCTCCGTCCATGGGATTTTCCAGGCAAGAGTACTGGAGTGGGTTGCTATTTCCTTCTCCAGGGGATCCTCCTGACCCAGGGATCGAACCTGGGTCTCTCCTAATTAGGACTGGGTTAGGCAAATTTCCTCCAAGGGTAGGGTTGTATCAATGAACCTCTTTGCAGGGCAGCAGTGGGAATGCAGACATAAACAGACTTGTGGACACAGTGAAGGAAGGAGCGGGTGGGGCGAATTGAGAAAGTAGCATTGAAACATATCCATTACCATGTATAAAATAGACAGCCAGTGAGAATTTGCTGTATGATGCAGGGAGCTCAGACTTGGTGCTCTGTAATAACCTAGAGTGGACGGGATGGCGTGGGAGGTGGGAAGAAGGTTCAAGAGGGAGGGGACATATGTATACCTGTGGCTGATTCATGATGATGTATGGCAGAAACCAACACAATATTGTAAAGCAATAATTCTCCATTTAAAAATAAATACATTTTTAAAAAGGAATACATTTTTAAAAAGGATAAGGTGGTAAATATTTTAGGCTTTGCAGTCCATGCCCTCTCTGCTATAACTACTCAGCTCTGCTATGATTTCACATAAGCAGCTGAAAACAATATGTAAAGACATGGATGTGTGGCTTTGTTCTTTGCTTATCAACTTGGCTTTACAAGTTGTGTTATGAAATATTCTTTAAATATTTTCTACCATTTATAAACAAGTTTTAACACACAAGCCATACAGAAACAGATGGTGGGCTATCATTTGCTGATCCCAGACTTGGCAACCTCATATTCTGTGACTTATTCTTGGATTATATCTTGATGATAAAGAGAAGTAGGCTGGAATGACATTATCCTAATTGGAGGGCCAGGTATGGGTAGTGTCTCACCCTTGATCTTGTCTAATCTATCTTCACATCCCTCAATGACTCTAACATAAACTGTTTTTAGAGCAGCCCTTCTTCCATTTACTTTATGCTTCTGCCTCCAGATCATGATTCAGTTCTGACATCCACCCAACTCCCAGGCTTCTCCATTTCTTCTCATCTTAGTCTCACGGACCTATATTTTGTCTGTACTTTTTGTCTCTTCAGTCTTTCCCAGTAGAATGTAAGCTCCTTGAAAGGTGAGAGCGAGGATTTCTTAATCTTGCCCTCTTGAGTAAGCAGGCTTACTGAGAGGAGCACGCGGTGGAGAGGTCTCTGAGGCCCCCAACGATTAAAGGACTTTGACCAGAGCAGAAATGAGTGGAAACAAGGAGAGCGGTTCCAGGCAGCCTGCTGAGGCCAGTGGGAACACCCAGACTACAAGTGGCCCATCAGACACCCCCCACACGCCCTGTGTCCAGATGAGGGACCAGGCCCTCAGATACCGCAGCATCCACACCCAAAAAAAAAAAAAAAATCTTGCCCTCTTGAATGTGATATTGAGCTCCATGAATGTTACATACAAATTCTCCTCCAAAATAACACACTGAGGTTGAGAGCCAGTGAAACAAAACAGAGATAGTGTGTCCTCTGTTACGTTTTCATATGTCACAGACTTTTGACCCAATTAATAATAAAAAGCAAGAATAGTTATGTCTGTATTTGAAGATACTGCTTTTGGGAAACAAGGTTTTTTTCCCTCAGGCCTGAATCATCCATCATTACTGGCTCTATACTCTGCTAATCTGAAAATAAAACAAAACAACTGGTGTAGAGACAAACCAGAGTAGGAAAGGGCGCACAATCAGATGGCAAAGAAAAGGTGAAGCACACTCAGGCAGAGTCACACACTGGTCAGTTTTTGGTGCCATTGCATTCTGATAACAAAGATCTACTTCCAAAGAAACCACTCTTGATGATAAAAGAGCTCCAGTCTGTGGAAAAGAAAAACACTCTTCAAACACTTACAATGGCTTCCTTATTATTTGGAAAATATATTTCTGCAGTGGCCGAGTTCTAGCATCAGCAAAGAAAGAATTTATCCAGAAGTACAAAAGGATTTAGAATTCCTTCAAGGCTCCTTTTATTCTGTTTAAGATGTGGGTCATGTCTTTGAAGCATTGTTGTCTGTGGGTTGTCATGGGGTGGTTGACAGAAATATAAGAGCAATTGCTACCATATCGAGGGACCCATACATCATAAAGATTTGGTTTGGATGGATGTAGCAATAGGATATGTATACAAAATATTTTGCTGATGCTAGACCAAAGATATCAATGAACAATTTAAAAATTCAGCTGCAGTACAAAGGGCAGTCACCTTGCCGTGTGAGCAGCAGTGCGTGAGGGCCAGGAAATTAAAAGGCTTAACCACACACTTGAAACTGTCCAAGCTACTTTATTGCTTAAGTGAAATGAAATACAAACACAAATAGCCAAGAGGGCAAAATTTAAATTAAACTTCAAAATCATTTTGTGTTTTAACCATCTACAATGTTCTCAGTGCTACAACGAAGTCTACTTTCTTTGGAAGCCTAGAAAAATAATCCAAGACAGAAAGCTCCCCTGACTTCATCGTCTTCCTTTACATGCTCTGTGCATGTTCACTTTGAAATGAAAGTTTACCAAGATCCAAAGGAATGTGATGGAACTACCTAGGAAGAGTTTAGTTTCTAAACCATGATGACCATTGCCAATGATGGCCTTCTCTAAAATGAGACCTTGTCTGTAGCAAGGTTTCAGGCCAAGATTGCCTGAAATGCTTTCCCTTGTTAGGTGACTGCATTGAGAATTGCCCTGCAAGACAGATATCTGCAAGGGAATCGTTAGGAATCTTCTTCACTGTACTCTGGCTTTCAGTTCAGTTCAGTCACTCAGTCATGTCTGACTCTTTATGACCACATGGACTGCAGCACGCCAGGCATCCCTGTCCATCACCAACTCCTGGAGTTCACCCAAACTCATGTCCATTGAGTTGGGGATGCCATCCAACCATCTCATCCCTGTCGTTCCCTTCTGCTCCTGCCCTCAATCTTTCCCAGAATCAGGGTCTTTTCCAATGAGTCAGTTCTTTGGATCAGGTGGCCAAAGTATTGGAGTTTCAGCTTCAGCATCAGTCCTTCCAATGAACACCCAGGACTGATTTCCTTTAGGATGGACTGGTTGGATCTCCTTGCAGTCCAAGGGACTCTCAAGAGTCTTTTCCAACACCACAGTTCAAAAGCATCAATTCTTCTGCACTCAGCTTTCTTTATAGTCCAACTCTCACATCCATACATGACCACTGGAAAAACCATAGCCTTGACTAGACGACTGGTCTTTACCTGTTGAATAAACATTTTTGTAGACTGTTTTCCCCTCTGCACAGTTGTGTGACTGATGGCCAGTCAGGAGATAGATATGAATGGGCAGGATGGTTCTCTGAACAGTTGAGCTCTTATCCTTTGAGTCAGAGACCACATAGATTCCCCACTATAGAGGGCAGTTGGGTCTACACTGGAGCCAGGCCAGAGGCTCACTGGTTTGGAAATTCCATGGCTTTTTCTCTGACGTCAATAATCCTCTGTCTTCTGAAAGGTTTGGAGTCATTCCCCAAAGGAAAATTCAGTTTCTAAGAGTCTGAAATTAAGGTAGCGAGCTAAATATTAAATGTGAAATGGAATAAGTGAAAAGTCTGTTTTCATGGGGGATATAGCCGGGTCATAAACATCATGGACTGAGAAGTAAAGATCTTGCCTCTCTTCCCTCATAATCCACACAAAGACAAGTATTTTCTTGCAAAGACATCTATCAAGTTTGCTATGTAGATGTTGTTTCTTTAAGAAGACTGAAAGCATTTAAGAAAGCTATTCACATTGAATTCTATACACAGAATTAGAAGTAGGAGGAAAAAAAAAAAC
This sequence comes from Bison bison bison, assembly GCF_000754665.1. Taxonomy (NCBI): domain Eukaryota; kingdom Metazoa; phylum Chordata; class Mammalia; order Artiodactyla; family Bovidae; genus Bison; species Bison bison. Next base: position 3,697,828 of record NW_011494940.1, read on the forward strand.
AGGAAAAGGAGAAAAAAGGAAGTCTAGTTGGCAGGTTTTATGAACAGATGTAATTCCTTCAGGCAAATCTGGTGAAAGGGACCAGGGCTTCTTCAGGGCCTCCCAAGGAGCCCCAGGGTCTCTGGGTGCCTCATCCACATCAGGCAGTGATGCCAAGTCATTCAGATAAAGTGTCTCCCCAAGCCAACAGAAGTTTCTGTGTTTGAGCCTAGACTTTGCATTTTTGCCTTGAAAGAATTCTCCCTGTTTATTTCTTTTGACTTGGAAGTGCTTTCTCCTTAGGCTGAGGCAAAAAGAAAAAAAAAATACTTTTTAGTAGTCAGGAGAGACAGGAAGAGGTTTCCCTGTGCCTTTGTAACTGAGTGGTTTTAAAAAATCTGTCTCAAATTGCTTTGATATTCCTCCTGTTGTGAGGTGGAGTCTCTGTCTGACCCCCTTGACACTGGGAGGTCTTCACGACTGATTTGGTAAATAGAACAGAATTATGCTGTGTGACTTCCAAGCCTAGGTTAGACAATGCCACGTGGCTTCTCTGATTTCTCTTTGGGACAGTTGCTTGGGGAGTCTTCAGTTATTTTGAGACAACATGGAGAGACATTGTGTGTTAAAGGATTAACTCTGCAAGTCCAGTTTTCCAAACACTGAACACTGGAAAGAAAGGTTGTATGTATGTATACTCAGCCATGTCTGCTCTTTGTGACCCCATGGACTGTAGCCCAGCAGGCTTCTCTGTCTATAGGAGTTCCCAGGCAAGAATACTGAAGTAGGTTGCCATTTCCTTCTCCAGGGGAATCTTCCCTACCCAGGGACTGAACCTATGGCTCTTGCATCTTCTGCTTTGGTAGGAGGATTCTTAGCACCAAGCCACCTGGAAAACTCAGAAAGAAAGGCTGACATTTGCTAACCTCCTGGGAGGTAACCTTTAAGCCTTTGGGCTTTCCTGCCTGTTAAGAATATCTTTGCTCACTGGAGCCTTGGACTATGCCAGATAGTTAACTCTGGTGATGTGATATATGCTGCAGACCTTGGGCTGAAGTATCAACTTGAACTCTGGAAAGGTAAGGTTAGCTATGCAGATGGTCACCCATGCTGACATGACTGACCCTTAAGAAAAATACCAGACATCGAGGCTTAGGTGAGCTCCCCAGATTGACAATATTGCATGTGTATTGCCAAACATCATTGCTGGAATTAAGTGTTGTTTACATGACTCTGCTGGGAAAAGACAACTGGAAGCTTGTCCCTAGTACCTTCTGGAGTCTTTCCTGTACACCTTTTTCCATTGCTAATTTTAATCTGTAGCCTTCTGCTGTAATAGACCATAATTATGGGTATAACAATTCTGCTAAGTTCTGTGAGTCTTTTTAATGGATCCTTGAATATTACAAAATATAGAAGTTGGCCAAACCTCTGAAATTATTTGGTCCAAACATCTCCCAGACTTCTCTGGTGACTCAGTGGTGAAGAATCTGCCTACAAAGCATGAGACACAGGACACATGGGTTTGATCCCTGGGTTGGGAAGATTCCCTGGAGTAGGAAGTGCCAACCCACTTCAGTATTCTTGCTTGGGAAATCCCATGGGCAAAAGAGCCTGGTGGGCTACAGTCCATGGGATCGGGAAGAGTCAGACATGACTTAGTGACTAAAACAACACATCTCCCAGGGAATTAAGCTCAATAATACATTTGATAGATGAGGAAACTGAAACTTGAAGACATTAGGTGACATTTTCGAACTCATACCAATTATTGCCTCCTCGTAAGATTGTATTCAAGCCTCTTTAGAAAGTCTCGCACAACACTTTTCCAATGGGGCTTTTATAGATTTGTCATTTCCTTTGACACTTTGTTCAAGTGATTTGGCCAACGGTGAAGCCAAATATACTTGCAGATTATCAGTGTAGCTTTGAGGCTAGCACTTCCTCTTATTTTGTGGCTCATGATGTCAGCAGATACAACAGTGACATGCTTTTTTTTTTATTTAGTTTTTAAATTGGAGTATAATTGCTTTCCCACGTTATGCTCGTTTCTGCTATACTACCGGAAGCAGTTACACATATACATATATCCCTTCTCTCTTGGGCCTCCCGCCCAGCCCCCCTCCACCCCTCTGTGTCATCACAGAGCACCAAACTGAGCTCCATGTGCTATACAGCAGCCTCCCAGTCACTATCTGCTTTAAGTGATAGGTTTTAACTTCATCCCACCCCCACAGTCTGGTGTGCCATTCACGCATTTATTTATTAACTTGTATTTGTGACAAAGCATGCTGCAAAATATTTTTTGAAAAAGTACAAAAGATTTTGTGTGTCCCAATCCGGACACTACGCCCACTCTTCTCCTCTGTGTTCCTCTCTTAGCCGCTGACCCATCACGGGGTCTGCCCCATAGGAGATCGTTATGATGCTTCTGACAATTCTTGAAGGGCAGCTGTGACTCCACAAGGCACATTTCATATTTTATTTAGGAGGTTTACAACTACTTTGGTGAGTAAGCACCTCTGTTTGTCAGGGAAGGGGAAAGATTTGCTGTCGGAAAGAAAAATGCACAGGGAGAAATTTTAGTGGCTGACAATTTCCTTCAACTCCCCTTTTCCCTTTATATAAAGTATATAGCCTCCCATATAAATTAAGAATCTAATCAGAATGGTATGCTCCACTTAACTGCGACAGGTTTAATTGGGAAATCCGCTTAATCAGGACATCTCCCAGGGAACTGATTTCTGTTCGATGATACATAATGGCTATGATTGCAGTTTAAAGGAGGTGATAATTCTGTTTAATTGAGACACTTTCAGGTAATTTATGATGTTTGAGACTAGGATTGTGTGAGTGTATACCTGTATGTTCTAGCCTGTCTGATTATGGTGTTGTTTTTTTTTTTTTTCTATAGTAAATTGCGGATTGACAGACAACATCATAAGTCAGCTCAGCACTGCCCCAGGAGAAAAAAGTGAAAGTGAAAGTCACTCAGTCACGTCAGACTCTTTGCGACCCCATGGACTGTTGCTTGCCAGGATCCTCTGTCCATTAAATTCTCCAGGCAAGAAAACTGGAGTGGGTTGCCATTCCCTTCTCTAGGGGATCTTTCTGACCCATGGATCTAACCCAGATCTCCCAAACTTCAAGCAGATTCTTTACCATCTGAGAATGCCACAGGTACTTTTCTCTATTGAAATGACAAAGATTAGACTCCTTGGGAAAGAACTGCCAGGCTCCTTTCAACTACTTGTAACTCATACTTTGGCCCATTTCTGGGTGCTATTGTAGACTAATTAACATTTCCTTTGTAACTACTTTTGGTGGGGGGTTTGCTCAAGCAACAGAAGAGATTTCATTTCCATTCTGAATCTCATTCCTCTTTTGCTTCTGAGTGTTCTTCCTGCTGGGATCTTATACAAAATCCTGTAGGTTGATCTAACTTTCGTGGGGTTGAGCAGAATTTGAAAATAATTTTCATAGGATGCTATGGACTGGATTGTGTGCCTGCTTGCTAAGTTGTTTTAGTCATGTCTGACTCTTTGAGACCCTGTGGACTGCAGCCTGCTAGGCTCCTCTGTCCATGGGATTCTGCAGGTAAGAATAGTAGAGTGGGTTGCCAAGACCTCCTCCAGTGAACCTTCCCCAGCCAGGAATTGAAACGACATGTCTTCCATTTCCTGCACTAGCAGGCAGGTTCTTTATCACTAGCACCACCTTGAACGTCTGCGGTCTTGATTGTGTCCCCCAAAATTTGTATGTTGAAGCCTTAACCCTTCATGTGATAGTATTTGGTGATGGATCCTTTAGGAGGTCATTAGGTTTAGATAAGGTCATGAGAGTAGAGTCATCATGATGGAAGTATTACTCTTTACAAGAAGAGACACCAAGAGTGACCTCAGCATCATCACTTATTTCTGACATCAAGAAGACATCACTCATTTTTGTCTCCCCTACAGCAACAACAATTCAACACCTATGGAGAGACAAATGTGTCTCTGTGGGAGTTGTGGAATCAGAACCATGCACAAGATATCCAGGAGGAATCTCCCCCATCTATGTACCTGGTAGTAGGTATAGACTTTGATTCCTGATGAGGATCCCACAGTGGCCCTCCAACTTCGGTCCCTCTTTGCTGTTATCCAGGAGACTCTGGAAAACACTTTTTTAGACAATAGCTTATGATGAGAGAGTCTTTGTGGAAATCCAGGTTTCCAGAGAAGAAATTTTGTTAGGGGAAACACTGGCTGAAACCACCCACCCTGGCCAGGCAAGATAGTAGCCACTTGCATGAGCTATCTTACAGCAGGAGGTCCTGGTAACAAATGTGGAACTAACAAGATATCACCAGCCAGAAGAATTCTGGAAAGGTCAAAAGGAGAGAGGAGATGCCAGTCTATATGTCCTACCAACCTCAGAATCCTCCTTGCTGGAAATCATCTTGACTGAACAATGCATGCACCACCAGGAGGGACCCTGAATCAGCATGAGTGGCCAGATACAACCCAGAAACTAATCCCATCACTGTAAGACCCGAGAGTGAGTCATGTGGCAGAGCAATTCTCCTGGGTTCCCTTACCCTGCTGCTCTCTGCCTGGACACCCGTTCCCAATGAAGTCTCTTGCTTTGTCAGCATATGTGTCTCCTAGGACAATTCATTTCCAAGTGTTAGACAAGAGCCCACTCTTAGGCCCTGGAAAGGGCCCCCCTTCCTGCAAGTTTCAACACTCTGTTGGAGCAAAAAATTCACAAGTTTGGACACATTAGAGAGGGCAGCTGTAAAGGCTGCAACTGCTACTTCAAAAGTGAAGACAGCAATATAAAACTTCAAGAACATGAAAAATCAAGGATACATGAAACCACCAAAGATCACAAAAGTCTTTTTGGAACTGATGCCAAAGGCATGGAGAGCTTTGATTTAACTGATAAAGAATTCAGAATAACTAGTTTAAAAAAAAAAACTCTTAGGTTACAATACAGAGTTACAAAAAAATCAAGGAAACAACACACAAACAAAAGGTCAACAAAAATGTAAAGAATAAAAAAGGACCAAATGGAAATTCTGAAGCTGAAGAATACAATAAATGAAATAAAAAAGTCATAATATCTGCAGAACAGATCAAGCAGATGAATAAATGTGTGAACTAGAAAGTAGGAAGGACTTTTGAAATTATCCATCAAGAAAAAAAGAGGAACAAAGAATAATAAAGAGTGAAGAAAACCTTCATGATCTATAGGCTACCATAAAAGAACCAATTTGCACATTATTTGAGTTCTAGAATAAAAAAAGAGATAGGAGGGGATGGAAAGCTTATTTAAAGAAATAATGACTGAGAAATTCCCAAATCTGGAGAGAAATTTGGATATCTAAGTTCATGAAGCTCATAAACCACTAAACAAAATTTAAGAGATTTTCTCCAAGACACATTATAATAAAACTGTCAAAAATCAGAGACACAGAGAAAATCTTAAAACCAGCAAGAGAAAAGAAGTTTATAGCTTACAAGGGAAAGTCCCACAAGGTTATCATTGGAATTCTCAGCAGGAAACTTACAGGCCAGGAAAGAATGAGATGATATATTTAAAGAGCTGAAAGAAAAAAGGAGAGAAAGAACTGCCAACCAAGAATCTTTTACCTGATAAAATTATCCTTCAGAAATGAAGGTGAGATAAAGACTTGAACTGTAAAACAAAAGTTGAGGGTGTTCATCACTGCTGTAAATGCCTTACCAGAAATACTAAAGGAGTTTTTCAAGATGAAATAAAAGGAAGCTAATTAGTAACATAAAAATATGTAAAAATATACACAACCACTATTAAAGGTAAGTACTTAGTCAGATTCAGAATATTTTATATTGTGGTATGGTGGTGTGTTAAACACTTAATTCTAGGTTAAAGGACAAGAGGCTTAAAAACGTATAGCTACAATAATGTGTTATTGAATACACAACCTAAAAAGAGGTAAATTGTGACACCAAAAGTGAGGGGAGCAAAGGGGCAGAATTTTTAATATGATTGAAGTTAAGTTGTTGTCAGTATAAAATAGATAGTCATATCTATGTTTTATATAAGCTTCATGGTAACCACAAAAGAAAAGCATACAGCAGATTCACAAAAGATAAATAAATAGAAGAGAATCAAAGCATACCACTAAGGAAAATCTTCAGTTCACAAAGGAAGATGATAAAAGAAGAAAGAAGGAACAAGGGAACTGTAAAATAGCCAGAAAATAATAGACAACATTAGTGAGTCCTTGTGCTGTGCTGTGGTTAGTCACTCAGCTGTATCAAACTGTTTGTGATACCATGGACAATAGCCCACCAGGCTCCTCTGTCCATGAAGATTCTCCAGGCAAGAATACTGGAGTGGGTTGCCATGCTCTCCTCCAGGGCATCTTCCCAACCCAGGGATTGAACCCAGGTCTCCCACATTACAGGAAGATTCTTTACCAGCTGAACTACAAGGGAAGCCCTACTAAGTCCTTACCAATCAATAATTACTCAAAATAGTAATAAAAAATAAAATTTAACTATATGCTACCAATAAGAGACTCACCTTATCTTTAAGGACACACATAGGCCCAAAATGAAGTAATAGAAAAAGATATTCCCTGAAAGTGGAAACCTAAAGAAAGTAGAAATAGCTATACTTATAACAGGCAAAATAAAGTTTAACACCAAAATGGTAACGAGACAAAGAGAGTTGTTATATAATGATAAAAAGCTATAAAAATCATAAATATACATATATACCCAATGTTGGAGCACTTAAATATCCCTGATGAATATGAATGTAAAATTTCTTAACAAAATGCTGGCAAACGAAACTTCCATGGCACATTAAAAGAATCACACAACATGACTGAGCTGGATATATTTTTGAGATGTAGAGACAGTTCACTACATACAAATCAATAAATGTGATATGTAACAATAAAGTGAGAGACAAACTCAAACTAATATCTCATTAGATTAAAAAATATTTGATAAAAGATATACATTTTCTTGACCTGTGTGTACGTCAAGAAGTAACAGAACAGGAGATGGAACAATGGGCTGGTTCAATCTTGAGAAAGGAGTACGTTAAGGCTATATATTGTCACCCTGCTTATTTAATTATATGCAGAGTACGTGATGCTAAGTGCTGGGCTTGATGAATCACCAGTTGGAATCAAGATTGCTGGGAGAAATATCAACAACCTCAGATATGCAGATGATACCATTCTAATGCTAGAAAATGAAGAGAAACAAAAGAGCCACTTAATGAGGGTGAAAGAGGAGAGTGGAAAAGCTGGCTTGAAGTTCAACATTCAAAAAGCTAAGATCATGGCATCCAGTCCCATCATTTCAAGGCAAATGGAAAAAGAGGACAGATTTTATTTTCCTGGTCTCCAAAATCATTGCAGGTAGTGACTATATAGCCATGGAATTAAAAGATCCTTGCTCCTTGGAAGAAAAGCTATGACAAAACTAGACAGTGTATTAAAAAGCAGAGATATGACAGCTGATGAAGGTCTGTATAGTCAAAGTTATGGTTTTTCCAGCTGTCATGTGCAGATGTGAGAGTTGGCCTGTAAAGAAGGCTGAGCACTGAAGAATGATGCTTTTGAAGTGTGGTGCTGGAGAAGACTCTTGAGAATCCGTTGGGCAGGAAGGAGATCAAACTAGTCATTCCTAAAGGAAATCAACCCTGACTATGCATTGGAAGGACTGATGCTGAAGTTTGGGCACCCAAAGCAAGGAGACGAATCATTGGAAAAGACCCTGTTACAGGAGAAAGGGGCGACAGAAGATGAGAGGGTTGGATGACATCACTGACTCAATGGACTTGAGCTTGAACAAACTCCTGGAGATAGTTAAGGGCAGGGAAGCCTTGCATGCTACAGTCCATGGGGTCATAGTCAGACATGACTGAATGCACAACAACAATATTTTCCATGATAAAAACTCAATAAATTGGGTGTGGCTGGAACACATGCCAGTAAAATATAGACCATATGTGACAAGCACACAGCTAACATCACACTCAATGGTGAAAAGTTGTAGGTTTTTCCTAAAAGGCCAGGAACAGGGTCCTACTTTCATAATTCCTACTTAACATAGCACAGAAATCCTAGCCAGAAAAATCAGGCAAGAAAAATAAGTAAAACAAAGACATACAGGTGGTCCCAAAAGGGTGGAGGAATAAGATGGGAGGCTACTTTCTCCCCCTCAAATTCATCAAAAGATCATTTGAATGCTGAGCAACTTCCACAAGACAACTTCTGAACACTGGTGGAGGACACCATGTAACTCTGTGAACCTATCTGGGTGTCCCCCTCACTGTGGAGAATTGTTTGACCATTAGTTCAGTCCAGTTCAGTCGGTCAGTCTTGTCCGACTCTTTGCGACCCCAAGAACTGCAGCACACCAGGCCTCGCTGTCCATCACCAACTCCTGGAGTTTACCCAAACGCATGTCCATTGAGTCTGTAATGCCATCCAAACATCTCATCTCCTGTCATCCCCTTCTCCTCCTGCCCTCAATCTTTCCCAGCATCAGGGTCTTTTCCAATGAGTCAGTTCTTCCCATCAGGTGGTCAAAGTATTGGAGTTTCAGCTTCAACATTTAGTCCTTCCAGTGAACACCCAGGACTGATCTCCTTTAGGATGGACTGGTTGGATCTTCTTGCAGTCCAAGGGACTCTCTAGAGTCTTCTCCAACACCACAGTTCAAAAGCATCAGTTCTTCAGTGCTCAGCTTTCTTTATAGTCCAACTGACCATTAACCTAGATGTTTATCATCTGTGCTGTATGGATGGAGAAGTCTTGAGGCTATTGTAAGAATAAAGACTGAAAACCAGAGGCAAGAGCGTTAATTCCAAAACTTGAGAACATCAGCAAACTTCTGATTCCAGGGAACATTAATAGACAAGAGCTCACCAAAAAGCCTCCATAACTACACTAAAACTAAGTTCCACCCAAGAACCTACAAATTCCAGAGCAAGACATATCACACTAATTCTTCAGCAAAGCAAGAACACAGCCTTGAGCATTAAAATACAGGCTTCCCAAAGCTGGGCCAAACCCATAGACACCCCAAAACTCACTACTGGACACTTCATTGAACTCCAGAGAGAAGAGATCCAGCTTCACCCACCAGAACACAGATGCAAGCTCCCCTTACCAGGAAACCTTGACAAGACACTTGTCCATCCCCACCCACAGGGAGCAGGCTCCACAATAAAGAGGAACTATGAGCTACAGAAAGGGCACCCCAAACACAGCAATCTAAACTAAATGAAAAGGAAAGGAAATATTAAGCAGGTAAAGGAACATGATAAATGCCCACCAAACCAAACAAAAGAGGAGGAGATAGGGTGTCTACCTGAAAAAGAATTCAGAATAATAATAGTACAGATGATCCAAAATATTGAAAACAAAATGGAGTTAAAGATAAATAGACTAGAGACAAGGACTGAGAAGATGCAAGAAATGTTTAACAAGGACCTAGAAGAAATAAAGAAGAGTCAATATATAATGAGTAATGCAATAAATGAGATAAAAAACACTCTGGAGGGAACCAACAGTAAAATAACTGAGGCAGAAGATAGGATAAGTTAAGTGGAATGTAGAATGATGGAAATAAATGAAGCAGAGAGGAAAAAAGAAAAAAAGAATTAAAAGAAATGAGGACAATCTCAGAGACCTCCAGGACAATATTAAACGCTACATTTGACTCATAGGGGTCCCAGAAGAAGAAGACAAAAAGAAAGGGCATGAGAAAATACTTGAGGAGATAATAGTTGAAAACTTTCCTAAAATGGGGAAGGAAATAGCCACCAAAGTCCAAGAAACCCAGAGAGTCCCAAACAGGATAAACTCAAGGTGAAACACCCCAAGACACATATTAATCAAACTAATGAAGATCAAACACAAAGAGCAAATATTAAAAGCAGCAAGGGAAAAACAACAAATAACACACAAGGGGATTCCCATAAGGATAACAGCTTATCTTTCAATAGAAACTCTTCAGGCCAGAAGGGAATGGCAGGACATATTTAAAGTGATGAAAGAGGAAAACCTACAACCCAGATTATTATACCCAGCAAGACCTCTTACAAATATGAAGGAGAAATTAAAAACTTTACAGACAAGCAAAAGCTGAGAGATTTCAGCACCACCAAACCAGTTCTTCAACAAATGCTAAAGGATCTTCTCTAGACAGGAAACACAGAGAAAGTTTATAAGCTTGAACCCAAAACAACAAAGTGAATGGCAATGGGATCATACTTATCAATAATTACCTTAAATATAAATGGGTTGAATGCCCCAACCAAAAGGCAAAACTGGCTGAATGGATAAAAAACAAGACCACTACATATGCTGTCTACAAGAGACCCACCTCAAACTAAGGAACACACACAGACTGCAAGTGAAGGGCTGGAAAAAGATATTTCATGCAAATGGAGACCAAAAGAAAGCAGGAGTAGCAATATCAGATAAAATAGAGTTTAAAATAAAAACCATGAAAAGAGACAAAGAAGGACACTACATAATGATCAAAGGATCAATCCAAGAAGAAGATATAACAATTATAAAAATATATGCATCCAACATAGGAGCATCTCAATACATAAGGCAAATACTAACAAGTATGAAAGGGGAAATTAACAGTAACACAATAATAGTGGGAGATTTTAATACTGCACACCTATGGATAGATCAAACAGAAAATTAGCAAGGAAACACAAATTTTAAATGATACAATGGACCAGTTAGATCTAACTGATATCCATAGGACATTTCACTCCAAAACAATGAGTTTCACCTTTTTCTCAAGTGCACACAGGACATTCTCCAGGATAGATCACATCCTGGGCCATAAATCTAGCCTTGGAAATTTCAAAAAAATTGAAATTATTTCAATCATCTTTTCTGATCACAATGCAGTAAGACTAGATGTCAACTACAGAAAAAAAAACTATTAAAAATACAAACATATGGAGATAACAAACATGCTTCTGAATAACCAACAAATCACAGAGGAAATAAAAAAGGAAATCAAAGTATGCACAGAAACAAATGAAAATGAAAACACAACAACCCAAAACCTATGGGACTCAGTAAAAGCAGTGCTAAGGGGAAGGTTCATAGCAATACAGGCTTACCTCAAGAAAGGAGAGAAAAAAACAAATGAATAGCCTAACTTTACACCTAAAACAACTAGAAAAAGAAGAAATGAAGAACCTCAGGGTTAGTAGAAGGAAAGAAATGATAAAAATTAGAGCAGAAACAAGTGAAAAGGGAACAAAGGAGACTATAGCAAAAATCAACAAAACTAAAATTTGGTTCTATGAGAAGATAAATAGGCAAACCATTAGCCAGACTTATCAAGAAAAAAGGGAGAAGAATAAAATCAACAAAATTAGAAATGAAAATGGAAAAATCACAACAGACAACACAGATATACAAAGGATCATAAGAGACTACTATCAGCAACTATATGCCAGTAAAATGGACAACTGGGAAGAAATGGACGAATTCTTAGAAAAGTATACCTTCCAGAATTGAACCAGGAACAAAATAGAAAATCTTAACAGACCCATCACAAGCTTGGAAATAGAAACTGTAATCAAAAATCTTCCAACAACAACAAAAAAGCCCAGGACCAGATGGCTTCATGGGTGATTTCTATCAAATATTTAGAGAAGAGCTAACACCTATCCACTCAAACTCTTCCAGGAAATTGCACAGGAAGGTAAACTCCCAAACTCATTCTATGAGGCCACCATCACCCTGATACCGAAACTGGACAAAGATGCCACCAAAAAAGAAAACTACAGGCCAATATCACTGATGAACATAGATGCAAAATCCTCAAAAAAAATTCTAGCAAACAGAATCCAACAACATATTAAGAAGATCATACATTATAACCAAGTGGGCTTTATTCCAGGGATGCAAGATTCTTCAATATCCACAAATCAATCAATGTAATACACCACATTAACAAATTGAAAAATAAAAACCATATGATTATCTCAGTAGATGCAGAGAAAGCCTTTGACAAAATTCAATGCCCATTTATGATAAAAACTCTCCAGAAAGCAGGAATAGAAGGAACATACCTCAACATAATAAAAGCTATATATGACAAACCCACAGCAAACATTATCCTCAATGGTGAAAAATTGAAAGCATTTCCTCTAAAGTCAGGAACAAGACAAGGGTGCCACTCTTACCACTACTATTCAGCATACTTTTGGAAGTTTCAGCCACAGCAATCAGAGAGGAAAAAAGGACAAAAGGAATCCAGATTGAAAAAGAAGAAGTAAACGCTCACTGTTTGCAGATGACATAATCCTCTACATAGAAAACCCTAAAGACACTATCAGAAAATTACTCAAGCTAATGAATGAATATACTAAAGTTGCAGGATATAAAATTAGTACATGGAAAACCCTTGCATTCCTATACACTAACAATGAGAAAACAGAAAGAGAAATTAAGGAAACAATCCCATTTACCATTGTGATGAATAAAATACTTAGGAATATATCTACCTAAAGAAACCAAAGACCTATATATGGAAAACTATACAACACTGATGAAATAGATTAAAGAGGACACAAATAGAGGGAGAAATATACTATGTTCATGGACGGAAGAATCAATATAGTGAAAATGAGTATACTACCCAAAGCAATCTATAGATTCAATGCAATATCGACAGTATTTTTCACAAAACTAGAACAAATAATTTCACAATTTGTATGGAAATACAAAAAACCTCAAATAGACAAAGCAACCTTGACAAAGAATGGAACTAGTGGAATCAACCTGCCTGACTTCAGGCTATACTACAAAGCTACAGTCATCAAGACAGTATGGTACTGGCACAAAGACAGAAATATAGATCAATGGAACAAAATAGAAAGCCCAGAGATAAATCCATGCACCTATGGACACCTTATCTTTGACAAAGGAGGCAAAAATATACAATGAAGCAAAGACAATCTCTTTAACAAGTGATGCTGGGAAAACTGGTCAACCACCTATAAAAGAATGCAACTAGAACACTTTCTGATGCCATACGCAAAAATAAACTCAAAATGAATTAAATATCTAAATGTAAAACCAGAAACTAGAAAACTCCTAAAGGAAAACATAGGCAAAACACTCTCTTACATAAATCACAACAAATCCTCAATGACCCACTTCTCAGAGTAATGGAAATAAAAGCAAAAATAAATAAATAGGGCCTAATTTAAACTTAAAAGCTTTTGCACAATGAAGGGAACTATAAACAAGGTGAAAAGACAGCCTTCAGAATGGGATAAAATAATAGCAAAAGAAGCAACTGACAAATAATTAGTCTCAAAAATATGCAAGCAGCTCGTGCAGCTCAATACCAGAAAAATAAATGACCCAATCAAAAAATGGGCCAAAGAACTAAATAAAAATTTCTGCAAAGAAGACATACAGATGGCTAACAAACACATGAAAAGATACTCAATATCACTCATTTTCAGAGAAATGCAAATCAAAACCACAATGAAGTACCATCTCATGCCAGTCAGAATGGCTACTATCAAAAAGTCTACAAAAAAGAAATGTTGGAGAAGATGTGAAGAAAAGGGAACCCTCTTAATCTGTTGGTGGGAATGCAAACTAGCACAGCCACTATGGATAACAGTGTGGAGATTCCTTAAAAAATTGGAAATAGAACTGCCTTATGAACCAGCAATCGCACTGCTGGGCATACACACTGAGGAAACCAGAACTGAAAGGGACATGTGTACCACAGTGTTCATCGCAGCACTGTTTACAATAGCCAGGACATGGAAGCATCCTAGATGTCCATCAGCAGACAAGTGGATAAGAAAGCTGTGGTACATATACACAACGGAATATTACTCCTCTATTAAAAAGAACACATTTGAATCAGTTCTAATGAGGTGGATGAAACTGGAGCCTATTATACAGAGTGAAGTAAGTCACAAAGAAAAACACCAATACAGTATATTAATGCATATATATGGAATTTAGAAAGATGGTAATGACAACCGTATATGTGAGAAAGCAAAAGAGACACACATGTATAGAACAGTCTTTTGGACTCTGTGGGAGAAGGTGAGGGTGGGATGATTTGAGAGAATAGCACTGAAACATGTATATTACCGTATGTGAAATAGATGACCAGTCCAAGTTCAATGCATGAAACAGGGCACTCAAAGCTGGTACACTGGGACAACCCAGAAGGATGGATGGGATGGGGAGGGACGTGGGAGGGGGGTTCAGGATGGGGGACACATGTACACCCATGACTGATTCATGTCAGTGTATGGCAAAAACCACCACAATATTGTAATTAGCCTCCAATTAAAATAAATTAATTAATTAAAAAAAAAAAGAAGTACATCAGAAAGAAAAAAAAGAAATTGTCTTTGTTTGCAGGTGATATTATTTTATATATAGATCATCTTAAAGACTCCCCCTAAAACTGTTAAACCTATTCAAAAATTCAGTAATGTTGTAGGATACAAAATTAATAGAGAAATCTGCAGCATTTCTATACATAAACTATGAACTATATGAAAAAGAAGCAAACAACCCCATTCACAAGAGCATCAAAACAATAAAATACATAGGAACTAATTTAACCAAAGTTATGAAAAATCTGTGCCCTGAAAACTATGATTTTGATGAAAGATATTGATGAATACACAAATATATGAATAATTATCCTATTTTCATGGACCAGAAGAATTAATATTGTTAGAATGTACATACTACCCAGAACTATCTATAGACTCAACACAATTATCAAAATTCCAATGGGAATTTTCTCAGAAATAACATAGAACAATCCTAAAATTTGTTTGGGACCACAAGACTCCAATATTCAAAGCAATTCTGAGAACAAGAGCAAAGCTGGAGCCATCACATTTCCTGATTTCAAACTAAACTATAAATAGTAATCAAAAGAATATTCTGCATAAAATAAAGCCCACAGACTAATGGAAAGAGAAATGGAAAGAACAGAACCTAGAATCCAGGAACAAACCATGAGTATATGGCCAACTAATATTTTACAAAAGATTCAAGGATATGTAACGAGAAAAGGGTAGTACTTCAGTAAATGGTGAGGAAAAACTGAATGACAACATTCAGAAGAATAAAATCGGAATCTTATCTTATACCACTCACACAAATACCTGAAATCATAAAAAGTCCTAGAAGAAAACAGGGGAGGAAAAACTCCTTGATGATGATCTTGACAATGATTTTTTGTATATGCCCTGAAAAGCAAAACCAAAAAGCAATGTGGGATCAATCAAAGTAAAAAGCTTTTGCACAGCAAAAGAAACAATGAACAAAATGAAAAGGAAACCAATGGAATGAGTAAATGGAGTTAATATTCAAAATATATAAAGAACATATACAACATAATAGCAAAATCCCCACGTAATCCAACTAAGAAATGGCCAGAGGTACTCAACAAACATTTTTACAAAGAATACATAGAATGGCCAACAAGTACATGAAAAGGTGCTTGACACCCATGATCATCAGAGAAATGCAAACAAAAATGCCAATGGGATATCATCTCATCTCATATCCGTTGGTAAGACTGTTATCATCAAGACAAGAATTGGTGAAATAAGTATTGGTGAGGATGTAGAGAAAAAGGAAGCTTGTGTACTTTTGTGGAATCGTAAATAATGGTAAATAATATAGACAGTCTTCAAAAAATTGAAAAACAAACTATCATATGACCTAGAAATTTTACTTCCAGGTATTTTTCTAAAGGAAATGAAATCAAGATCTCAAGTAGATAGCTACACTTCCATGTTCATCACAACATTGTTCTCAGTAGCCGATATATGGAAAAAAACCTTAGTATATGTCTACAGATGAGTAGATAAAAAAGATATGGTATATATACACTAGAATATCATTCAGCCATGATAAGGAAGGAAATCGTGCCATTTGCAACAATGTGGATGAACCTTGAGAGCATTATGTTAAGTGAATTAAGTCAGACAGAAAAGACAAATAATGTATGATATCACTTACATGTGGAATCTAGAAAGACCAAACTCTAGAAACAGGGAATAGAATGGGGGTTTACTGGGGTCTGGTGGGGGGAATGAAGACATGTTGGTCAGACTTTCAGTTATGAGATGAATACATTTGGGGGGGGTCTAAAGTACAGCAAGGTAATTATAGTTAACAATATTGTATTATATATTTGAAAATTGCTAAGAGAGTAGATCTTAAATGTTCTCACCACAAAAAAGAAATGGTAATTATGTGAGTGATGGAGGTGTTAGCTAATGCTACCATGGTAACCATTTCCCAATGTTTAAGTGAGAAGAAAGCTTCTCTCCCTCTCCCTGGCAATCTGAGGTCACAGTGAGAAAGCAGACATCTACAAGTCAGGAACAGATCCCTCATTGGAATCCAATGTTGCTGAGCACTGATCTTGACTTTCAGCCCCTAGAACTATAAGAAATAAATATCTGTTGTTACATTTATCACTATCTGTCTATGCAGGAAACTATCTAAATTTATTAATTTACTTATTTGGGTGCACATTTATCTATTTTCTTTTACTGCATACAGTTCAGTTTAGTCACTCAGTTGTGTCCGACTCTGTGACCCCATGGACTGCAGCACGCCAGGCCTCCCTGTCCATCACCAACTCCTGAAGTTTACTCAAAGTCATGTTCATTGAGTTGGTGATGCCATCAACCATCTCATCCTCTGTCGTCCCCTTCTCCTCCCTCCCTCAATCTTTCCCAGCATCAGGGTATTTTCTAATGAGTCAGTTCTTCACATCAGGTGGCCAAAGTATTGGAGTTTCCGCTTCAGCATCAGTCCTTCCAATGAATATTCAGGACTGATTTCCTTTAGTATGGACTGGTTGGATCTCCTTGCAGTCTAAGGGACTCTCAAGACATACACAGTCTCATTACTCTGCTTGTTCTTCCCTGACAGCCCCACGTTATAACAGGTTTAATGTATAAGGCTCTTGGTTCATAGAAAGCCTTTTGCTGTGTCCTCATATGGCAGAAGGGGTAAGGGAGCTCTCTGGGATCTCTTTTATTAGGTCACATATCCCATTCAAGAAGGATTTGCTGTCCTGACCTAATTACCTCTTCAAGAAAGAAAGAAAGTTTTTGTTGCTCAGTCGTGTCTGGCTTTTTGAGGACCCATGGACTGTAGCCCACCAAGCTCTTCTGTCCATGGGACTCTCCAGGCAAGAAAACTGGAGTGGATAGCCATTCCATTCTCTAGGGGATCTTCCCAGCCTAGAGATCAAACCCAGCTCTCCTGCAGGCAGATTCCTTACTATTTAAGCCACCAAGGAAGCTCATAGCTCTCCTGAAATAATTGCCTTCTCAAAGCCCCATCTTTAAATACATCACATTGAGGATTAGGTTTCAACACATGAATTTTGGGGAGACACATGTATTCGGTCTATTGCATACTCAATAGTGTGTATCTATCACATGCTATCTATTATATTAAAGTAATCCTACTTACGGAGAAGGCGATGGCACCCCACTCCAGTACTCTTGCCTGGAAAATCCCATGGATAGAGGAGCCTGGTAGGCTGCAGTCCATGGGGTCGCTAAGAGTCGGACATGACTGAGCGACTTCACTTTCACTTTTCACTTTCATGCATTGGAGAAGGAAATGGCAACCCACTCCAGTATTCTTGCCTGGAGAATCCCAGGGATGGGGGAGCCTGGTGGGCTGCCGTGTATGGGGTCGCTAAGAGTCGGACACGGCTGAAGCGACTTAGCAGCAGTAGCAGCAGCAATCCTACTCATGTAACCAGTAAACTTCAAATTTCAGGGGCTTAAAATTTCAGATTAGTTAATGGAGTTGAAAGGAAGAGTTGCACTGGGGAGATGTTTATGGCTAGGTCTTCAAGTTGTTGCTGTTGTTCAGTTGCTAAGTCGTGTCTTACTCTTTATGACCCATAAACTGCAGCATTCCAGGCTTCTTTGTCTATCACTATCTCCCTGAGTTTGCTCAAACTCCTATCCATTGAGTCAGTGATGCCATCCAACAATCTCATCCTGTGTCACCCCCTTCTCCTCTTGCCCTCATCTTTCCCAGCATCAGGGTCTTTTCCGATCAGTCAGCTCCTCGAATCAGGTGGCCAAAGTATTGGAGCTTCAGCTTCAGCATCAGTCCTTCCAATGAATATTCAGGGTAGATTTCTTTTAGGATTGACTGATTTGATCTCCTTGCAGTCCAAGGGTCTCTCAAGAGTCTTCTCTGGCTCTATAGTTTGAAAGCATCAATTCTTTGGCACTCAGCCTTCTTTACAGTCCAACTCTCACATCCATACATGACTAAGGTCTGCAAGTGGTCTATTAAATTCTAGACAAATATTCCTTTTTCTGAAATTCAGCCCTGTGTTTACACCTAATCTCAAAGGGATACTAAAAAATGTGCTTCTTTTCTCCTAGAAGAGGAAGTAAAAGACTTGGTAATAAGCCAGAAGTTTCTTACACGTATCTCCATTCTGAAGGACTGACAGCCAATCCTTGACAACCTCTAGTTCACTGCCACCAAAAATACTGCTGCAGTTAACATCTGTCTTTTTTTTTTTTAATCAACATTTCTTTTTAAAAAAATTAAAAACAAATTTTAGCTGTGCTGTGCAGCCTGTGGAATCAGTTCACCAACCAGGAATCGAATTCTCCTGCATTGGAAGTACGGAGTCTTAATCACTGGGCCACCAGGAAGTCCCATCATCTCCTTTCTTATATATTCTGTGGACCTGTGTGAAAATATTTTAAATCCATAAACCCAGAGATGGAATTTCTTGGTCATTGGCCATGTACATGCTCCTTTTGACCAAGAAGTGTCATTTTGCACTCTAGACCATTGACACCAGCCTGTTCTCACCAATAGTGCATAAGGATATCTTAGTCCTCATGACTCCTTTTCTTTTTCAGTAGACTAATATGTATACAAAAATATATTATTGTGGTTTTAATTTTTATTTCTTCAATGGCTAATGATTTGGGCTTCCCAGGTGGTATTAGTGGTAAAGAATTTGCCTGCCAATGTAGGAGATAGAAGAGATGTGGGTTGGATTCCTGGGTTGGAAAGATCTCCTGGAGTAGGAAATCACAACCCAATCTAGCGTTCTTGCCTGCAAAATTCCATGAACAGAGGAGGCTGGCAGGCTATATACACTCCATGTGGTCACAAAGAGTCAGACACGACTGAGCACATATGCATAACAATGTAATGAGTTTGGACATCTTTTCATATTCTTGTCAACCCTTGAGTTTCCGCTTTTGTAAATTGCCTAGTCATGTTCTTTGCTCATGTTTTTTTTTCCCATTGAGATTCTTGTCTTGAAGAATATTTTCGAAATTAAACTTGTCTATTTGTTTTCCATTAAAAAAAATGCTTATTAAGAAGTCAGGTCACACCTTTCACGTTTAGAGTCCACGCTTCAAGTGTCCATCTAGTCAAGGCTATGGTTTTTCCAGTAGTCATGTATGGATGCGAGAGTTGGACTATAAAGAAAGCTGAGTGCTGAAGAATGGATGCTTTTGAACTGTGGTGTTGGAGAAGACTCTTGAGAGTCCCTTGGACTTCTAGGAGATCCAACCAGTCCATCCTAAAGGAAATCAGTCCTGGGTGTTCATTGGAAGGAATGATGCTGAAGCTGAAACTCCAATACTTTGGCCTCCTGATGTGAAGAGCTGACTCATTTGAAAAGACCCTGATGCTGGGAAAGATTGAAGGTGGGAGAAGAAGGGGACAACAGAGGATGAGATGATTGAATGGCATCACCGACTCAATGGATATGAGTTTGGGTGAACTCTGGGAGTTGGTGATGGACAGGGAGACCTGGTGTGCTGCAGTCCAAGAGGACACAAAGAGTCAGACACAACTGAGCGACTGAACTGAACTATAAGCGTTGGTGCACATTTTCATTTTTTTCACATACTGAATCATTTTTGATTTCATCATCCATTGAACAAACTGTCCATCATTACCCATTAATTTTTGATTCCAGCCTTATCATATATTAATTTCTCATATAAATGTTTATATTTCTCTGAATTTTACTTGCTCTATTAGTTATTTGCCTGCTTTATTTTTTAATTTTTTGTTGTTGTTTTACTTTTTTGCCAAAACCATACTGGTTTTTCAAAGTGTGACTTTCAGTTAAGTTCAGTTCAGTCACTCAGTCGTGTCTGACTCTTTGTGTCATCTGCATATCTGAGGTTATTGATATTTCTCCTGGCAATCTTGATTCCAGCTTGTGCTTCTTCCAGTCCAGCATTTCTCATGATGTATTCTGCATATAAGTTAAATAAGCAGGGTGACAATATACAGCCTTGAAGTATTCTTTTCCCGATTGGGAACCAGTCTGTTGTTCCATGTCCAGTTCTAACTGTTGCTTCTTACCTGCATAAATATTTCTCAGGGGGCAGGTCAGGTGGTCTGGTATTCCCATCTCTTGAAGAATTTCCCATAGTTTCTGGTGATCCACACAGTCAAAGGTTTTGGCATAGTCAATAAAGCAGAAGTAGATGTGTTTTGGAACTCTCTTGCTTTTTCGATGATCCAACAGATGTTGCAATTTGATCTCTGGTTCCTCTACCTTTTCTAAATCTAGTTTGAGCATCTGGAAGTTCATGGTTCACGTACTCTTGTCGCCTGCTTTGTAGAATTTTGAGCGTTACTTTGCTGGCATGTGAGATGAGTGCAACTGTGTGGTGGTTTGAGCATTCTTTGGCATTGCCTTTCTTTGGGATCAGAATGAAAACTGACCTTTTCCAGTCCTGTGGCCACTGCTGCGTTTTCCAAATTTATTGGTATATTGACTGCAGCACTTTCACAGCATCATATTTTAGGATTTGAAATAGCTCAACTTGAATTCCATCACCTCCACTAGCTTTCTAAGGCCCACTTGACTTCATATTCCAGGATGTCAGGCTCTAGTTGAGTGATCACACCATCGTGATTATCTGGGTCCTGAAGATCTTTTTTGTACAGTTCTTCTGTGTAGTCTTGCCACCTCTTCTTAATATCTTCTGCTTCTGTTAGGTCCATATCATTTCTGTCCTTAATTTTGCCCATCTTTGCATGAAATGTTCCCTTGGTATCTCTAATTTTCTTGAAGAGATCTCTAGTCTTTCCCATTCTGCTATTTTCCTCTATTTCATTGCACTGATCACTGAGGAAGGCTTTCTTATCTATCCTTGCTTTTCTTTGGAACTCTGCATTCAAATGGGTATATCGTTTTTTCTCCTTTGCTTTTTGCTTCTCTTCTTTTCACAGGTATTTGTAAGGCCTCCTCAGACAACCATTTGGCCTTTTTGCATCTCTTTTCCTTTGGGATGGTCTTGATCCCTGTCTCCTGTACAATGTCATGAACCTCCATGCATATTTCTTGAGGCACTCTGTCTATCAGATCTAATCCCTTGAATATATTTGTCACTTCCACTGTATAATTGTTAGGGGTTTGATTTAGTTCATAACTGAATGTTCTAGTGGTTTTCCCTACTTTTTTCAATTTAAGTCTGAATTTGGCAATAAGGAGTTCATGATCTGAACAGTCAGCTCCCAGTATTGTTTTTGCTGTCTATATAGAACTTCTCCATCTTTGGCTGCAAAGAATATAATCAATCTGATTTCAGTGTTGACCATCTGGTGATGTCCATGTGTAGAGTCTTCTCTTCTGTTGTTGAAGAAGGTGTTTGCTATGACCAGTGCATTCTCTTGGCAAAACTCTTTTAGCCTTTGTCCTGCTTCATTCTGTACTCCAAGGCCAAATTTGCCTGTTAGTCCAGGTGTTTCTTGACTTCGTACTTTTGCATTCCAGTCCCCTATAGTGAAAAGGACATGTTTTTTGGGGTGTTATTTATGGAAGTTCTCATAGGTTTTCATCAAACCATTCAACTTCAGTTTCTTTAGCATTACTGTTTGGGGCATAGACTTGGATTACCATGATATTGAATGGTTTGCCTTGCAAATGAACAGAGATCATTCTGTCATTTTTGAGATTGCATCCAAGTACTACATTTCGGACTCTTTTGTTGACTATGATGTCTACTCCATTTCTTCTAAGGGATTCTTGCCCACAGTTAAATTCACCCATTCCAGTCCATTTTAGTTCACTGATTCCTAAAATTTGATGTTCACTCTTCCCATCTCCTGTTTGACCACTTCCAATTTGTCTTGGTTCATGGACCTAACGTTCCAGGGTCTTATGCAATGTTGCTCTTTATAGCATTTGACTTTATTTCCATCTCCAGTCACATCCACACCTGGATGTTGTTTTTACCTTGGCTCCATCTCTTCATTCTTTCTGGAGTTATTTCTCCACTGATCTCCAGGAGCATATTGGGTACCTACCAACCTGGGGAGTTCATCTTTCAGTGTCATATCTTTTTGCCTTTCCAAACTGTTCATGGGGTTCTCAAGGCAAGAATACTTAAGTGGTTTGCCATTCCCTTTTCCAGTGGACAACATTTTGTCAGAACTTTCCACTATTACCTGTCCATCTTGGGTGGCCCTACATAGCGTGGTTCATAGTTTCACTGAGTTAGACAAGGCTGTGGTTCATGTGATCAGATTGATTAGTTTTCTGTTATTGTGGTTTTCATTCTGTCTGCCCTCTGATGGAGAATGATAAGAGGCTTATGGAAGCTTCCTGATGGGAGAGACTGACTGAGGGGGAAACTGGGTCTTGTTCTGATGGGCAGGGCCATGCCCAGTAAATTTTTAATCCAATATTCTGTTAATGGGTGGAGCTGTATTCCCCCCCTGTTATTTGACTTGAGGCCAAACTATGTAGGAAGTAATGAAGATAATGGGAATCTCCTTGTAAAGATCCCATGCATGCATCACTGCACGCAGTGCCCTCAACCCTGCAGCAGGCCACCACTGACCCATGCCTTCGCTGGAGACTCCTGGACACTCACAGGCAAGTCTGGGTCAGTCTCTCATGGGGTCACTGCTCTTTTCTCCTGGATTCTGGTGCACACAAGATTTTTCTTGTGCCCTCCCAGTCCTGTATAAATTCTGGTGGCTATATTATGGGGTTAGCCTTGTCTAACCACCCTTATGGCAGAAAGCAAAGAAGAACTAAAGGGCTCTTGATGAAAGTGAAAGAGGAGAGTGAAAAAGTTGGGTTAAAACTCAACATCCAGAAAACTAAAATCTTGGCATCTGGTCCCATCACTTCATGACAAATAGTTGAGTAAACAGTGGAAACAGTGACAGACTATTTTTGGGGGGCTCCAAAATCACTGCAGATGGTGACTGCAGCCATGAAATTAAAAGATGCTTGCTCCTTGAAAGAAAGGCACAGTCATTACTTTGCCCACAAAAGGTCCGTCTAATCAAAGCTATGGTTTTTCCAGTAGTCATGTATGGATGTGAGAGTTGAAGTATAAAGAAAGCTGAGCGCTGAAGAATTGATACTTTTGAACTGTGGTGTTGGAGAAGACTCTAGAGAGTCCCTCGGGCTGCAAGGAGATCCAATCAGCCCATCCTAAAGGAAATCAGTCCTGAATATTCATTGGAAGGACTGATGCTGAAGCTGAAACTCCATTACTTTGGCCACCTGATGTGAAGAACTGACTCATATGTAAAGACCCTGATACTGGGAAAGATTGAAGGTGGGAGGAGAAGGGGACGACAGAGGATGAGATGGTCAGATGGCATCACCGACTCAATGAACATGAGTTTGAGTAAACTCTGGGAGTTGGTGATGACAGGGATGCCTGGCATGCTGCAGTTAATGGGGTCCCAAAGAGTCAGACACGATTTAGTGAATGAACTGAACTGAACTGAACTGAAATGATGGTGTGGTTAATGGTGACCTCCTCTAAGCGGGCTTGTGCCATACCCAGGTCTACTGCACTCAGAGCCCCTGCCCCTGCGGTAGTCCACTGCTGACCTGTATCTCTGTAGGAGACACTCAAACACAGTTCTGTCTCAGTCACTTTGGGGTCTCTGTGTACTGGCGTGCACAAGATTTGTTTGAGCCCTCTGAGCATCTCTGGCGGGTATGTGGTTTGATTCTATACATGATTTCACCCCTCCCAGCATCTTGCTGGGATTTCTCCTTTGCCCTTGGACGTGGGGCATCTTCTCAAAGTCGCTCCAGTGTTGCACAGCTGCCACACTGTTATCCTTAGTGACTATAAAAAAAAACTTAAAATTTGTATGGAGCCACAAAAGACCCCAAATCGTCAAAGCAATCTTGAGAAAGAAAGAGCTGGCTCCCTGACCTCACACTATATTACAAAGCTATAGTCATCAAAGCAGTATAGTGCTGGCATAAAAATAGAAACACAGATCAATGAACAGGATAGAAGCCCAGAAATAAACCCATGTACCAACAATCAACTAATTTACCACAAAGGAGGTATGATGGTACAATGCAGGAAAGACAGTATCTTCACTAAATGGTGCTGGGAAAACTAGACAGCTATGTATAAAAAATGAAATTAAAGCATTCTTTAACACCGTAGACAAAAGTAAGCTCAACATGGATTAAAGACCGTATAGTGAGACTGGACACTATAAAATTCTTAGAAGAAAACATAGGCAGGACACTCTCTGGATTTAGGGAAAAAAACAAAAACTGAACTATCAGAAATTTTTGGAAAACATAGAGAAGTAGGAAGAGAAGCAATCACTTGAACCATTGTCATCCTGGGATAACCACTTTTGTTATATGAGCTCAGCTTGGTATAGCATGAAATAGTTTTCTAGAAGAGCTACATCTGGACAGAAGGACAATTGAATAGGAAAAAACTGTCAGGCCCCAGTATATACTGCATCAGTGAGCACTGTCAGGAAGGAGCTGTTTGTTGATATACTGCAGAGACTGTGAGTATCACCTCTGTCATGACTGTGTGATGTGAGCAGAGAATGCGCCTTCTAGTTTTGGTTCCATGTGGCCAGAAAGGGTTTGGGCTAAACTTCAAGTCATATATCTCTCAAGTATTTTCAGTTCAGTTCAGTTGCTCAGTTGTGTCTGACACTTGGTGACCCCATGGACTGCAGAGCACCAGGCTTCCCTGTCCATCACCAACTCCTGGAGTTTACTCAAGCTCATGTCCATCGAGTCGGTGATGCCATCCAACCATCTCACCCTCTGTCATCCCCTTCTCGTCCTGCTTATAATCTTTCCCAGTGTCAAGACCTTTTCCAATGAGTCAGTTCTTCTCAAGTATTTCAGTAGGGAATTAAAGAGACATGTCTGGTGAGGCCTGGCGTTAGCTAGGGCTCTGGAATGGTCATTGAAGCTAGACCTATATATACTGAAATATCTGCTAAAAAGGCAGAATAAGTAAGACATTTCTGTTTCTTGGCAGTGTGCTTCAAACAGCTCTATTAAAACATGTCGGGTAGCTTTCATGTCCTTGAGTTCTCTCAAGACTAGGCAATATTTCTCTGGTCTGAATATGGACTCCATCTTTTGTTAAGAATAATTTTACATCTGGTCATAACTTTAGTTTGAATTCACAAAGCCTGTGCTGGGTGTTGTCCGCCATCCCTGAGAAGCCATTCTGTACACTCTTTTGTCCCGCTTTGCCTACTGGAGGGAGGCTGACCTCTCAGTGTAGCACTCGCTCAGGCTTCCTGGCCACGTGGTTTCTAGTCGTGGTTGTTCAGTCGTTAAGTCATGTCCGACTCTGTGCAACACCATGGACTGCAGCGCACCAGTCTTTCCTGTCCATCACCATTTCCTGGAGTTTGTTCAAACTCATGTCCATTAAGTCAGTGATGCCATCTAACCATTTCATCCTCTGCCACCCCCTTCTCCTTTTGCCTTCAGTCTTTCCCATAATCAGGGTCTTGGCCAGTGAGTTGGCTCTCTCTTCATATCAGATGGTCAAAGTATTGGAGCTTCAGCATTAGTCTTTCCAATAAATATTGACTGGCTTGATCTCCCTGAAGTCCAAGGGACTCTCAGGAGTCTTCTCTAACACTATTAGAAAGAATCAATTCTTCAGCACTCAGCCTTCTTTGTGGTCCAGCTTTCATATCCATACATGACTAGTGGAAAAAAACATAGCTTTGACTATACAGACCTTTGTTGGCAAAGTGATGTCTTTGCTTTTTAATGTGCTCTTTAGGTTTGTCATAGCTTTCCTTCCAAGGAGCAAGTGTCTTTTAATTCCGTGGCTGCAGTCACCATCTGCAGTGATTTTGAAGCCCAAGAAAATAAAATCTGTTTCTAGTTGGATTGTCCCTGTATAGGAGGCCATGTTGCACAATATTCCATAATACCCTACTCCTTAATCACAGTGGCTTATGCTGTCAACAGAGGCTGTGTTCTCTTACCTACAGCCATATCTCCTATTAGGTGATTTCTCTCCTGAGATTAAAGCTGGCTTCTGGTTGCCTATTCATTCTCAATGCCCCTTCTGGCTTTAGGGTGCCATTGCCAACCCTTATTGGTTTTTCTCCTTGCCCCCACCTCTGTAAGCAGTCTCTTCAATAACAATTCTTTAAATTCCTTGAATGTGCCATTTGTTTCATGCTCAGTTCCTGACTGAAACACTTGTTGAAAGGCTTAGCTATGCCTCGTAGACTGACTGGTACTTGGGGGATGCTTTAAGCTTAGGACAAAATCTTTCTAGTCTTTGGAATCAGGTTACAACTTATTTGCTTTGATGTGCCCTGGAAATGAATGTTGCAATCTAATAATGACAACGAACATGTGGAATACCTGCCTGAGCTTGCAGAAGCACCCCTTTATGATTCTGGAGGGGTGCAGATTCTTTGGCTACTGAATACTAGAGTTTAATTTTTGTTTTTCATGTGGACCAGCTTTTTTTTTTTTTTGGTCTTTATTGGTTTTGTTACAATATTGTTTGTGTTTCAGGTTTTTGGCCAGGATGCATATGGGATCTTAGTTCCCCAACCGGTTATTGAGCCTGTACCCCATGTATTGGAAGGAGAAGTTTTAACCACTGGACCACCAGGGAAGTCCCTGGAGTTTAATTTTGAGCTGCATATTGAACCTCGTGGCTGCTCATTGTGTTTTTCCGTAATTTTGTTTTGGAGCCAGATAGTGATTCCTTAGTAGAGTTTCATTCTATCCCTGTTAACTTCAGACTTTAATTCTAATATATAATTATTATTATATAAATTAATATAATAAAATATATAATAATAGTAATGTAATAGATGTCTATGCTGATGGCTCAGTGGGTAAAGAATTCTCCTGCAATGTAAAAGACACAGGAGATGCAGAGTTGATCCCTTGGAGAAGGAAATAACAACCCATTCCAGTATTCTTTCCTGGAAAATCCCATGGACAGAGGAGCCTGGCAGCTTACAGTCCAAAGAATTGTAAAGTGTTGGACACAACTGAGTGACTAAGCACACAATAATGTAATGATAATACTTCGTCTCAGGTATGATGTACATAGTCTTAACAGTCACACTGTTGATATGAGGAAACTGAGGTCCAGGGAGAAGTGAAGTAATTTACACAAGTTCACACGTATAGTAAGTGTCTCAGGAGAGACTCAGCCCAGGTCAGTCTAACTCCAGTTCTGCACCTTGAATATGGTTGTCTCCTTCCCCTTCTAGAATTCCCTATATTGATTTCATTCCACTCATTTTTTCTCTCTAAGAAGCAACTTAAAATATTAGGTGTCTGTATGAGTTAAACTATATTTCAGGAGACATTGGATTTCACTTTGAAATCCTTAATAATCCTCTAGCTTCGAATGGTACTTATTAGTTATTGATCCACATAAATCCCAATATAGAAGAACAATATTGTGCTGGGAAGTCTCTCTTTGTACCTCCACATCCATTTTTCAGCTTGTTTTCTAGTTTAGGAATTGGGCTTTAGAGTCAGAACTACTGGATTCTCTTGACTAGTGGATCAAATATGGGTACTGGCTGGACTGCATCAATATGAAGCAATCAGAAAATCGGAGTCTTGAAAAAGTGACACCATGACTCCACTGGCTCCATTCCATGCGGACCTCAGGTTTACAATGAATGCATTTCTCCCCTGAAGGCCACAGCCCTTACTGGATGACCTTTCAAGGCAATCTTAGGTTCTGGTAATTGGTCCTTTAGACTTGGGGATGGGTAACAGCTCCCCATTGTTGCTGCCCTTAGTGCTATCCACAACTCAGGAAATAAACCCTCAGGAAACTGCCTTAATTGCCCCAGTGGACAGTGTCAGGGAGTTCCTACTTAAGATGAGAAAAGCTCATTATTTATCCAAGCTAAATAATGAGCCAATGAAAGCATAAAACCAAGATTCAGCAATTCTCTTGGGCCCTCTAAAAGAAACTGAAATGATCTAGTCAACTTTAAAGAAAGACTTCTATTGGGAAGAATACAGGCGAAAATTTCGCTTAAGGACCAACAGTCCTTCTATGGTTCATCCACCAACTTCTGAAGCATCTCCTGTGCAGTTCCCCTAAAGGTGCTCAGCGGACCACCAAGCAAAGCAGAGCTGATGATCTTGGACCTCTTTTAGACAGTCACCTGTAAGTTCAGTTCAGTCACTCAGTCGTGTCCGACTCTTTGCGACCCCATGAATCGCAGCACGCCAGGCCTCCCTGTC
>NW_011494940.1:3726498-3738850 GCF_000754665.1 Bison bison bison
CGTCGGTGATGCCATCCAGCCATCTCATCCTCTGTCATCCCCTTCTCCTCCTGCCCCCAATCCCTCCCAGCATCAGAGTCTTTTCCAATGAGTCAACTCTTCACATGAGGTGGCCAAAGTATTGGAGTTTCAGCTTCAGCATCATTCCTTCCAAAGAACACCAGGACCTATCTCCTTTAGAATGGACTGGTTGGATCTCCTTGCAGTCCAAGGGACTCTCAAGAGTCTTCTCCAACACCACAGTTCAAAAGCATCAATTCTTCGGTGCTCAGCCTTCCTCACAGTCTAACTCTCACATCCATACATGACCACAGGAAAAACCATAGCCTTGACTAGACGGACCTTTTTTGGCAAAGTAATGTCTCTGCTTTTGAATATGCTATCTAGGTTGGTCATAACTTTCCTTCCAAGGGGTAAGCGTCTTTTAATTTCATGGCTGCAATCACCATCTGCAGTGATTTTGGAGCCCCAAAGAAAAAAAGTCTGACACTATTTCTGCTGTTTCCCCATCTATTTCCCATGAAGTGACGGGACCAGATGCCATGATCTTATTTTTCTGAATGTTGAGCTTTAAGCCAACTTTTTCACTCTCCTCTTTCACTTTCATCAAGAGGCTTTTGAGTTCCTCTTCACTTTCTGCCATAAGGGTAGTGTCATCTGCATTTCTGAGGTTATTGATATTTCTCCCGGCAATCTTGAGTCCAGCTTGTGCTTCTTCCAGCCCAGGGTTTCTCATGATGTACTCTGCATATAAGTTAAATAAGCAGGGTGACAATATACAGCCTTGATGTACTCCTTTTCTTATTTGGAACCAGTCTGTTGTTCCATGTCCAGTTCTAACTGTTTCTTCCTTACCTGCATATAGGTTTCTCAAGAGGCAGGTCAGGTGGTCTGATATTCCCATCTCTTTCAGAATTTTCCACAGGATGACACTAAATATTTGTACAAGAGTGGAGTTTTAATATGCTGAACATATATTGATTCTATCTTTCCTCCTGTTATCACTAAAACTCTCTAATGTCCTAATTGTACTGGCAGTAAAAGGTAATTTTGACTTGACAAAATTGCCATCTTTTCATGATTCACAGCTAAATAAATAATTTTAAAGTACAAAAGCAATGTAATTTTGAATGAAAATTTTAGGGCACAACACAAGGAATGCCAACCCATTGTCTTGGGGCCACATTGTAGACCCTGGAATAAGTGTGAGGTGGAAAAAGTCACTGAGGATTCTATTGATGCTGGAATTAAAATAATAAACTATCTAAAGATAATAAAGATAAAGAAAGATCTGAGGTGAAGAATAATTTGAGAGAAAATACTCAATGATGAGCACCAGCTTTTTCTCTGATTCAGCTGCTCATTTTGTATAAATCATAAAACTGCTCTAATGTGTCCCCATACTAAAGTTCAAAGGCCATCTCCTCTGTAATCTTCTACTTCATCTGTTCAAATGGTCACAGGGTCATCTGAGAAAGTCACCTGCAGAAGTATTTGGTGGGGACTGAAATGCTTGTCTTTTCCCATTGAAAGTGCCCCATCTTCTCAGATGGGTTTGCTTGGAGCCCCTTTCATGTGACTGGTGATAGCAGTGGGGGAGCACACTTCTCCTTCACAGGGAAAAGGTACCACTTTCCCAGGTGGATAATCTGAAAAGTCTCTCCCATTTTGTCTTTTGCAGACTCTGCTTTTATAGGCTGAAGAGTAGGAAAGGACAGTGGGAGTATGATTGGAGTGATTGTTAATAAGACCTGAAAGGTGTACCTGGCTGCATGTTTTGTGGCACTGGTTAGAAGTTTTCAGCCCTCCTTGCTAATTCAAGGGTAAAAAGAATAATCACATTTGATAAAATTAAAATGGCTTTTAAAGCCCCACAGAGCATTAAATTGATGCTTTCGAATTGTGGTACTGGAGAAGACTCTTAAGAGTCCCTTGGCCTGCAAGGAGATCAAGCCAGTCAATCCTCAAGGAAATCAACCCTGAATAGTCATTGGAAGGACTGAGGCTAAAATTGAAGCTCCAATATTTTGGCCACCTGATGCAAAGAACTAACTCTTTAGAAAGACCCTGATGCTGGGAAAGATTTAGGGCAAGAGCAGAAGGGGACCACAGAAGATGAGAAGGTTGGATGGCATCACTGACTTAATGGACATGAACTTGAGCACACTCCAGGAAATGGAGGAAGGGAGGCCTGGCATGCTGCAGTCCATGGGGCCACAAAGATTTGGACACAACTTAGGGACTGAACAACAACAACAAAGAGCATTAAAACTAGCTGGGTGTTTGGTTGATCTTATAGCCCATCTTTCTCCTTTAAAGAAGCACAACATCAACCATCTCAGACAAATTAGAGCCCCTGTAATTCTTTGATCATTGATGCTAGCATTTTATCACTACTGTCAGGAGTGTCCAACTCAGTTACAGCCTACCTGCTTTGCTGTTGTTGTTTAGCCGCTAAGTCGTGTCTGACTCTTTTATGACCCCATGGACTGCAACCCGCCAGTCTCCTCTGTCCATGGATATTTCCAGAGAAGAATACTCTAGTGGGTTACCATTTCATTCTCCAGGAGACAGTCCTGATCCAGGGATTGAACCCACATCTCCTGTGTCTCCTGCATTGGAAGGCAGATCCTTTACCACTGAGCCACCAGGGAAGCCCCTCTCAGTTACAGCTACAGTATAAGCCCCTCTTTTCTCCTTCCTCTGTGGAGAAACGGAACCACTCATCTCCACAGCCCCAGTCCATTCTGAAAAATGTGGGAGTAGTTTCTTTTTAGCTGAACTCAGGAAAACTTCCTCCTCCTCTCCTTCCTTGCTTCCTCCTTCCTTCCTTTTAGTCTATTAATTCTAAACTCTTGTGTTAATACATTTTGTGGTTCACCTTTGCTAACATGTTATATTTTTTTTAGGGTCTGGGTTGTGTGTGCTACATGCTAAGTTGCTTCAGTCATGTCAGACTCTGCGACTCTATGGACTGTAGCCCACCAGGCTCCTCTGTCCATGGAATTCTCCTGGCAAGGATACTGGAATCATCCTTTCCTTCTCCAGGGAATCTTCCTGACCCAGGGATCAAAGCCCCGTCTCTTACGTCTCCCACATTAGGAGGCAGGTTCTTTACCACTAGTGCCACCAAGGTCCAGGTTACTCTGTGTCTTTTAAATTACAGACTAGTTTTTAATATTTGCTTATTTTTAATTGGAGGATAATTGCTTTACAATATTGTGTTGGTTTCTGCTCTACATCAACATGAATCAGCCATAGGTATACATGTGTCCCTCCCTCTTGAACTTCCCTCCCACCTCCCACCCCATCCCAACCCTCCAGCTTGTCACAGAGCATGGATTTGAGCTCCCTATAGCAGATGACTTTTGAAATTACCAAGGCAAATGCAAACATTTCTACCCAGGAAGACTCCCTTCAACATGGACACTTGCTTGAAACATTTGATGTGCTTTGTGAGTTTCTGGGAACTTGCAGTATTTTGTTATATCTTTGGGGAGAAAAAGAGGATCTGGAAAACATAAAGGAAGAAACAAGGAGGGAGAATATCCAAGTTCTTTCCAAGAAAGTTTAAGAGTGGAGGAGATGAGTTAAGTTTTATATTCAGGCGGTAATTTCATGACCTTGGGTGGATTCATTTACACATTTAACAGGGCTGACGTCCTGAATTGTGTGAGCTGGTCCTTGGAAGTGAAGGTAGAGAAGCAGATAATAAGAGTGAAACAAAATGCTTCACACATTTTACCACCATGGACCAAAGGAGTTTAAGGTCAGAGTGCTCTAGTGCAGGTAAAGGTCACTGGAGAGAGGCAGGAGGAAACCAGGGAAAGTTTCAAGTACAGAGTCGGCCTTCTGTACCTGTGGGTTTTGCATGGAAATTTCACTCTGGGGTTGGCTGAATCTGCAGATGCGGAACTGATGTACGTGGAAGGTCAATGTGTCCATTGTACTTCACCATTTACAGAAAGGACTTAGGCATCTGCAGATTTTTGTTATCTGCTGTAGCTCCTGGAAACAATCTCCTGAAGATACCAAAGAACTGCTGTCATCATCAGTGGCATTTGACCAGAGTCTTTAAGTCAAGTTTGGATATGGAGAGACAGAAGTGGTGCAAGAGAGGTGGAAAGAAAACATTTCCACTGAAGTAGGAAGACAGGCTTCCCTGGTGGTGCTAGTGGTAAAGAATCTACCTGCCAATGCAGGAGACAGAAGAGATGTGGGTTTGCCCCTGGATTGGGAAGATCACCTGGAGAAGGATATGGCAAGCCACACCAGTGTTCCTGCCTGGAGAATCCCATGGACAGAGGAGCCTGGTGGGCTGCAGTCCATGGGGTCACAAAGAGTCGGACACGACTGAGAGACTGAACACACACACGCACAAGTAGGAAGACATGAGCTAGACACAAGTTGCAGATGTTGGTTGTTTCCGGTTCAATGAAATTAACCTGGTGTGTGGCTTCTAATAGCATTATTTCCTGAAAGAGATCCAAAGGAAATCATCCAGGAAATCTACGATGAGATCATTAAACATCTTAGTGAAAGATACCCTGGCAATTAATTTCATTTGCAACATGCATGCTTATGAACCACTATTTGTTGGAATGTTGTGAAAAGGTCAAAACTAATTATATATTTGTTATGATGAGCTTAAAATTCTAGCTGTCATTTGTTATCTTGCTTCCCTTGAGACAATGTAGACTCAGTCCCATCCCTGCATTGGAGTTCTGAGTGTCAATTTTTAAAGCTTTAATGAAAATGTTTCTTTCATCACTATAATTTGGCTTATTATGCTTAATGCCACTAAATTACTTGTAAATCTTGGCATGGCTTTATTAAAAATGGTCTCATTTAAATATGCTGCTCTGGGTACAGAATTCATCATGAAGACAAGAAAAAGGAGCCTGTCTCTTCAGAGATAGTTTGGCAGTAGCTTAATGACAGATATAAAAGTACTGAAGACATTATCGACACATTTAAAATTCCCTCTGATGTTGGTTACTTGAAAACCTTTATCTTGTGTGTGTGTGTTTTCTGAGATTGCTACATTTTTTGGTCTCTTGCTGAAGAATTTGCCAGCATGTATTCCTTGTGGGTACATTGGAATGCAAATCCTAGAAAATGGCATTCACAATTACAGTCTTTCAAAATCAAGTGTCCTAACAAAATTTCACCTTTGAAATTTGATCTACTCAATTCTCAGAGACAAGAGACAAGATACAAAGGGTCACAGAGAGTCGGACATGACTGAACAACTTAGCACGCACTTTCTTAGTCTTCAAGAGTTAGGAAGGGGGCCTGTGTTGCGATGATGGAGCAGGATTATGCTGAGCCACTTGCTGCTTCATGGTTAAATGACTTTGTGAAAGCGATTTAACCTCTCTGAATTTCTGTAAACAATACTTCCTCAGGGTTGCCATGGCTATTACACGAGCAGATGTTGTGCAGTACACACCATGCACCTGGATTCAGCACACGCCTGTGAACTGATAGCTGCTATTACAGTCATTAATATTTGATAACATGACCTTGGTATTTACTGAGAGCATGGCCCAAGGCAGACTACAGAAATAGGATCTAACTATCTCTACCTGTATTTCCATATATCTAAATGTGTACAGTGTTTCTCAAAATGTCCAAATTGAACTGTCAGTCCAACTCCTTCCAGTTCATCCTGGATTACTTTGATGGAGGGTAGGAGTCCCTGGCCTTTATTTGGCATCTTTGGATAAGGCCACTTTCTAACATCAATAGAGGTTTCAGCTTTATTAGTGAAACTGTGTGGTTGTCAAGAAGAGAAAGCTTGAGACCAATAAGCAAAATATCCTATAACTTATCATCCAAATTGAGATACTCATGTGAAGGGCAGGGGGAACCCAACTTTTAGGAGTTCACAATTTCAGGCTTAATGAAAAAACTTTCAGAACAAACTGTGATGTCTAGGGATTCTGCTAATGAAGAAAATGAAGTAAGAAATGGGTGAAAGGAAGGAAGAAGGATATGAATGCAAATAAACAAAAAAACCAAAAAATATATGCCCATGAATCCATTTGGAGTCTCAGTTAACCTACTGGGTGTAAAAATGGAGTACTGGTAGTAAGTAGTTCAGTCGCTCAGTCATGTCTGAGTCTTTGCAACCCCATGGATGGCAGCACACCAGGCCTCCGTGTCCATCACCACCTCCCAGAGTTCACTCAAACTTATGTCCATTGAGTCAGTGATGCCATCCAACCATCTCATCCTCTGTTGTCCTCTTTTCCTCCCACTTTCAATCTTTCCCAGCATCAGGGTCTTTTTCAATGAGTCAGTTCTTCGCATCAGGTGGCCAAAGTATTGGAGCTTCAGCTTCAGCATCAGTCCTTCTAATGAATATCCAGACTGATTTCATTGAGGATGGACTGGTTGGATCTCCTTGCAGTCCAAGGGACTCTCAAGAGTCTTTTCCAACGCCACAGTTCAGAAGCATCAATTGTTCTGGCACTCAGCTTTCTTTATAGTCCAACTCTCACATCCATACATGACTACTGGGAAAACATAGCTTTGACTAGACGGACCTTTGTGGACAAAGTAATGTCTCTGCTTTTTAATATGCTGTCTATGTTGGTCATAACTCTTTTTCCAAGGAGCAACCGTCTTTTAATTTTGTGGCTGCAGTCACCATCTGCAGTGATTTTGGAGTAATTTCTCTAATTGGCTATTTTGCAGGCAAAGCTTAAAAGCAAGTCCCTCTGGTGCCCCTGTGCCTTCCTGTGAGGACACTCACCTACAACGCCAGCCTGTTTCTGGATTTATAAACATCAGCATGTCAAGATGGTTTACCGTTGGTCGTTTCGGTCCCAAGGCTTATGGGACTTTGAGTTACTACTTGT
Source organism: Bison bison bison (assembly GCF_000754665.1). NCBI lineage: Eukaryota > Metazoa > Chordata > Mammalia > Artiodactyla > Bovidae > Bison > Bison bison. The sequence goes on from NW_011494940.1 coordinate 3,733,365, forward strand.
AAACGTAGTATATATGTCTCCACTCTGGAGAATTTACCATTCCTATTTTGTAATTTTTTAAAGAAATGTGACTGGAAAAATGTTTCCCTTCATATGCAGGACTAGACATTGACAAACCAGAGAACTGCTTACGCATTTGACCAACTCTTCTGCACCCCAACAGGCAACTTCCCTAAGCACTCTATTACTTCACATGGAATGGCTTACTTGCCTAGCCCTGTGCACCTCTGACACTCCTGTGACCATCCTTGATGAGTGAACATCTGTCCTCTCCTTGCTTTCAGCTGGAGGATCCAACTCATAAATGACTCGAGCAAGTAGACTGTAACTTGAGCCATTTGTTCTCGATGCATTGGGTTTCTGATGATGGAGAGACTCTGGTGGCTTTTACATTTCGGAACCGATAGACTGTGCTTCTTTAAAAATCACACTGCAGAGATATTTTTTAGGGATACCTTTCCCAGAATAGACACTCAACTTTATTCCCCTTTAAAACAAATCACAGTAGTTTCCTAATTAAGAAATTATTTAGCCTTATGGACAGGGAGGCCTGGCGTGCTGCAATCCATGGGGTTGCAAAGAGTCGGACATGACTGAGCAATTGAACTGAACTGAACTGAAGCCAGGTAAGGAGCTCAATTAGGGACTTCGCTGGTGGCACAGTGGATGGGAATCCACCTGCCAGTGCAGGGTACGGAGATCGATCCCTGGTCCGGGAAGATTCCATGCGCTGTGCTGCACCTAGAGCCACCACGAGAGGCCCTCACACTGCAACAAAGAGTAGTCTCTGCTCACCACAACTAGAGAGGCCACACTAAAAAGCAATAGACCCACATAGCCAAAAAAAGAGTTGAATTAAAGTAGTAACTGCGGACAGAGAGGAAAAGTGTTGGTCACATGTATTTTATCTCCATCTAGTTTTCTTGAACCCACTTTCTTATTTTTGTCTCTCTCTCTAGCATCTTTTAGGCTAAGAATGGAAAGCTCATGTATCGGCAGCCCCATGGGGTCAATCAAGTAGTGGATGGCCTCCTTCCCTTTTCTCCATGCTAAAGGCAAGAAAGGCCTAGATTTGAAACTTGAAAGAAAAATAAATCTTGACTATTAACATCATCTTTCAATCACCACTGACTTCCCTCTTTCTTCCTGAATATTTCACCTGAGCCATCTTTTCCTATTAACGTCAAGAAATTGATGAAGGAAAAATGTTGGATTTAGTCTTTAATTAACTTTGCCATTGATTTCTACATAACTGTGTATGAGTCACTGCTTTTTATAGAAAGGGATGAAAATCTCGAAGATTAATGTTGATCTCAGGGATTTTTTTCTGGACCAGCTTCCAGATATTCTGCAATTTCTTTTTCCTCTCCTCTGAACTCACTGGCTTACTTTTTTCTTTGCCCCAACACACAGAGACACATATGGAAACATATGCCTATGTGTGCATATCAAATAAGCTTTCAGAATGAAAATGTTGGGGGAAAAGGAAGGTGATTATGTATTATATTTACTAGTTGACCAAAAAAATCTCCGTTCCGCAATTCTGCCTGGTTCAATATATTATGTGCCTTGAATAAACATTCAGTGATCAATAAGTGTTTTTGAGCCTTAAAATACTTGTAAACCATATTGACACACAATATATTTTACATATTAAAAGTCAATATATTTCTTTTCCCATAAATTACTGTAACTGTATGTAAAAAGATACAACACCATAATATTTCCTGAAATGAGAGAAAAATATTGTTCTGTTACATTAGAAAATTAAACTAGAATTCCCTTAGTATAAGATTTAGTCAATTGAATAACTATGTATTTCCCCTGTAATATTTTCACATCATTCTACTTCATTGCCAGTCAGTTGGATTCATCATTTGTAATTCTTAAATATAAGAATCTTATTACATTTTTTATGAACTACATTGTGTTCTATTTGTTGTTAATAAAATTCTGATTGACCCCAAATCTGAGTGTTGATTACAAGCACAGAAAAATATATGTCCACTATGTTATGATTTTAAAAGGTCATTTTGTTTCCTCTTCATATCTGGAACTATTTCTGTACTCAAAGTCTACAGGGACTAGATTAAAAGTTTCTTTTAGTTGTAGAATAATCCTACAGAAACCAATGGGATTTAATTATGTGAAATATTGATCCAGTGCTTGCTCCTTTCCTGATGCTGTTTCCCAATATCTCAACTCCCCAGCTAAACATTCCTTCCTCCACACCCACTCCTCTGCTCCTGGATCCTGATGTTTTCTTGAACTTCCTTTTCCTTGCCTCAAGGCCACTTTCTGAACTTCTGGCTGTGTGAATTGTACCTCCAAGTTACCTGTCATGCAGTGGTCTCTCTGGCCTTCCTCTGTTGCTGTTTAGTCACTAAGTCACGTCTGACTCTTTGTGACTCCATGGACTGCAGCACGCCAGGCCTCCCTGTCCTTCACTCCCTGTCCCAGAGTTTGCTCAAATCTCAAATTCACATCCATTGAGTCAGTGATGCCATCTAACCATCTCATCCTCTGTTGTCCCGTTCTCCCCCTGCCCTCAATCTCTCCCAGCATCAGGGTCTTTTCCAATGAATCATCTCAATTCTTCGCATTAGGTGGCCAAAGTATTGGAGCTTCAGCTTCAGCATCAATCCTTCCAATGAGTAGTCAGGGTTGATTTCCTATTGGCATTCCTCTAGCCCAAGCTACAGTATCCTTCCTCTGGGCTGCTGATCAAGGGACCCTCTCTCTCTCTTTTCCTCTTCTTAGTCTTCTTTCCTTCAATTCTTTCTCTATCCTCAGCCAGAGTGGCTATTACCTCTGGGCCCCATTGCACTCTTTGCGTTTTAGCCAATAGACTCCTTTTTGTGTGTGTGTCATTCTGGCCCTATATTTTCTTATCGCAGTGCCTTAGAATACACTGTTTTTTCAACTGAAACAGTGGCCTTCTCTCTCTGATGTTTCTCCCTGGACCAGATTAACTTGCCCTCTTTCAGATCTTAGCTATACAGTAAATGCCCTACATACGGACCTTCCAGTTGTGAACTTTCAAAGATGCAAATGTGCATTCCATCAACATCAGGTGTGAGTGGAATTGCACACTGCTAATGACCCTTCAGCTCTACCATCTCCCAGCTCCTCTCCCTCCTCCAGTCGGTAACTCTTCTTGTCTGTTCACTCAATGCCAGCCCTTATATGCCAGCTGTTGTACTGTGCTGCTGCTACTGCTGCTAAGTCGCTTCAGTCGTGTCCGACTCTGTGCGACCTCATAGACGGCAGCCCACCAGGCTCCCCCGTCCCTGGGATTCTCCGGGCAAGAACATTGTACTACTGTACTTTACAAGGTACTGCACTGTAAGATTGAAATGTTTTATTTTTTGTGTTTGCCTTTTTATGTATTATTTGTGTGAAAGGTGTTATAAACCTACTACAGTACAGTACTATAAAGCTGATTGTGTTAGTTGGGTTCCTAGGCTTCCTTTGCTGACCTTATGAACAAAATTGGACTAACAAATAGACTCTCGGAAGGGAACATATTCGTGTGTAGAGGACTTACTGTGCCTTCCTCAAGGAAGACCTCCTTGTCCCATCCCAGGTTAAATACTCCGCCCTGTGTGTTCCGGCAGCTTCTGACCTCCATTGAGGAAGTGCAATCCAGCTTTGGGTAACAGAATGCTGTTCTTTCTCATTTTATTATAAACTGTGTGAGGGCAGGGACCAAAAATAAAAGCGTCCACCACATTCAAGGCACCCTTCTAGGTTCTGGGGATACCACGGTGAGGAAAACAGATACGGTCCACCATGGTATCCCCAGAACCTAGAAGGGTGCCTTGAATGTGGTGGATGCTTTTATTTTTATTTGCATCCTTTTATGTTATAGTCACTGATCCAAGTACCATTCAAACTACTTATAAACTTAGATTTTAAAACACAAAGGTGAATGGTTTCACTCTACTAGAAAAACAAGGTACTTGGTACAAACTAAAAAGATTTTTTTTTTTAAACACAGCCAGAAATGGCTTTGTCAGGCTGAGCAGATAAGAAGATTCATCAAAATAGCAAACTTGACAGCTGATAACACTTGGAAACCAAACACTGTGAATCAGAGCAAGTGATGGGAAACAAACCAACACTCAAACTCATTCTGGAAAAAAACCCTGTTGTTTTATTATTACTTAGAAAGCACACACAGCAATTTATTGGGATGAAAGAGAAAAGGTAAAATAAGTGAGCATACAAATCCATTTCAGAAGAATCCGTGCCACTTCCCACGTAATCTCAGTCTATCTGAGCTTTTTAAACTGCTGTATTTCTTGTATCTGTAGCCATAATCTGAGTTATGCATATAGATGTATGTAAAACATTGCACCATTGTTAGAAATCCTTTCTCCAAAACCTGCAGTAAGCATGTTTTTCTTCCTGAAAGCTTACTCCAGGTGTGTTCTCAGCTCACGCCATCGTCTCTTTTCTCTGAGTTCGTCTTTGATGACAAGTAAGGATACTTGTGAAGGATGATTTCCCCTTAGTTCTTGACTTTTTCTTTAACTTTTTCTGATTTTTGAGTGAGATTCCCAGTTCTTCCATGATGGCATTGAAAGAGAGACACTAGAGGACATGAAATAATGGAGCATCAGTTTGATCCACTTGTCTCCAGCCTTCATTGATCTGTTTCCTGTCTAGGCTTTTAGGATTATGAGATATTGGTTGATGGTTAACTCTGCTACAGGGTGAATCCCCAGCCAGTTCCCACACCTCCTCCTCCACCCACTGGCCACCCACCTTTTCTACTGGGGGAAACAGATTTGGCAAGTCAGCTGGGCAAATTTTGGGATTTCATTCACAAATGAAGTAGCAGAAAACTACCCAGGTAGGCTCTCAAAATAGAAAACTTACCTTTGCGGAGACACCAAAATAGAGTTAAATTAAGTCATTTCCCCCAGTGAGATGATCCAAACATTGATAGGATTATCAAGGCATACGGACACTTCAGTAATGCTATAGAAAATGAACAAACCTTCTCTACACCAAGGCTTTGTTTTTTTCTCCCATGAAACCTTACTTTGTTCCTAAAATAAAATCTAATTCTTGATGACTTTCCTTTCTGATAAAAAAAAAAAGAAAAAAAAACAATTTAAAATTTTATATTTTCTCCAAAAAAAAATAAATAAATAAATAAACAAAACAAACAGAGATCTGGCAGCAGCAATGATGCAGCTGTGGTTGAAATGAAAATAATATGGTACTGAACTGCACAGCAAAGATGATGGCATAATATGAAAAGAAAATGGAATTATGAGTATAAAAAGTTATGCATATGCAGATGGCATATATGTGCATAGATGTATCTATTACAATTATGCTATATCTGTTCACATGCACAATATATAAATAGCATAATAAGACATAATTTGCCATCATTTCTTCCCGCCAAGAGAAGATCTTTGAGTGACAAATTTCTGCTTGTATAGGGATTTCTACAAAGTAGTGTTGTTTTT
>NW_011494940.1:3738950-3776902 GCF_000754665.1 Bison bison bison
TGTTGTTTTTGAAGAGATTGCTCCTAAAACGCTCTCTAAAAACCCAAAGCCTTTGGTAAAGTTTATGGAAGTGCAAGCACTATTCCTTGACCATTAACTCACAAAATGGACAGAGCTGAAAGCCAAATGATCATATACCACCAGCTGATTTCTAGAGGATGTGCGTGCCTGACAGGAAGAAAGTGGTGTCTTATGTGTGCAGAGTACAGAATGTCTTCTGTGGTCCTTCTGTATCAAAGAGCAACATGTTTTTCTGAAAACTGATACCCTACTTTGTTCCATAAAAAAGCTAGTGCATTTGAAACAAGCAGCATTTTTAATTCTTCTACTTGATTTGAGAATCAGACTTAACAAATTTAGATCCTAGGTGTAAATTATTGGCTTACCAGGCTCACACCTCTAAAAAACTAGCTGTTTGCATATCCGTTCTTATTTCTTTTATACCTAAGTGTTTATAGGATTTGAATTTCATTTCCACTTTTCTATGGTACTAAAAAAAAAATGAAAATTCAGGTCATGCATGTTAATTTTCTTTCAAATGGTAAGTTGTGGCTTTAGTGAATTGAGAGGGTGTCACACCTCATAAAGAAAATTCAGAAATGTTTTCCACGAATTATACTTCAAAAAATGCAATGGCAAGTGTGTCACAAATGAGATATAATTTTTGTACCCTTATGTGATGTGGAATTTATGTGTTGCTACTAAGATGGAATGAATATTTTATAGTGTCGCTGTGTTAGACAGTGTTGTATTGGGGTTTTGCAAGCTTTGTTCAGAAATTTGTTTGAATGGAAGAAAGTGTTTTTGCATAGGACTTTTCTGGTTTCAGAAAGTTCACTAAGATGGAAGGGGGAGCAGGAGAGAGAAGGAAGGTGTGCCAAGGAGTTTACATACTCTGTGACACATAAACCGCACAACAGCTTTAGAAAGGAGTTGTTATGCCCATTGTATAGGTGGGGAAACTTACTATTAGAAGTATTGGATAACTTGCCCAAGAAATATGATTCATAAGTTAAAGAGCTTGTATTTGAACTCAGCTCATTTGACTGCTCAAACTTAACAGCTTTCACTTGAAATCTCCCACACCATGATGCTTAATTCTTTTAATTAAATCATTATAAAGAGCTCTCTGTGGATTCTTTCCTCATGAAATATGTTAAGAACTATAATCTTTTGTTTCATTTGCATTCTCTAATGCTTGATATTTTTCTCTACTTTTTTTTTTTTTGCCACGTCGTGTGGCATGTTATATCTTAATTCCCGAACCAGGCATTGAACCTGTGCCCCTTGCAGTGGAAGCCTATGCCTTAACCACTGGGCAACCAGGGAAGTCCCTCAGATGTTTGATTTTAGACAAATCACTTTGTTTTGCACAGAAAACCACCAAATTGGGCTTCTGTTAATAGACATGGCTCATGTAGGAGATACAGCCAGAAAGGGACTCTTAAGTCTTTCCTATTTTGGGTAAAGGGGCAATCACAAATCTTATCTTGATAATACGAATCAATCAAATTTTTCTTTAAAAACAAAACCAATTCCCCCCTCCAATTTTTTTATTGCCTGAAAATGCAGCAAACATCTTCTTTGTTTTTTGATTAACCTGGGTATTTATTTCTTGCTGCCTGTGTGAGAAGGCATATAAATATCATTTTATCAGTGGTCTGCTTTCTCTGTCTTTGGTCATAAACTATGATTTCTTTTTGATTCTTATTCTATCTCCAACTGTCAAAAGGAAAATGGCAAGATATTGGGGCTGACCTTTCTGCTTCCAAGTTTTTGCTATAGTCACAAAACAAGATGACCTTTAAGGTCCCTCCCAGCCATGAACTTGAATAAACCACACATTCTCATATCCACAGGAAATGAAAGTGTGAAGGTCATCTTTCAGCTCAGAGTAGCTTGGGAGAGGCTTGTCTTCCTGAGTCAATTTGCCTATTGTAATCTAAGAACTGAAAATACATGTAACATATAAAGACTTAGCTTCTGAAGTAGGATCCAAATTATGGTAGCTTTCCAAAGCATTTACTTCCAGACTTGGTTTTATGAGCTCCTTTATGTTCATACAATCACACACACACACACACACACACACACACACACAAACAACAGGTAAGGCGTGAAGGTGTAAATTTCTAAGCTCTTTTGCTAGATACTATCAAGCATAAAAATGCCCACTAGCTGCCTTGCTCTAGAGACAGGAAACTAGACATAGGATGCTGTAGCAGCATCCTTCAGTGCTTTGCAGACTGGAAACCCCCCTGGTTAGCTTGGATCCTGGGCTGTCCCATTTTTCTCTGGTAGATGGAATTCATGTTTTTAATGGATCTACATAGATGACCATGAATTATAATTGTGAGTCTGCCCCTGGCGTCAGAATGCTGGAATTGAAGTTTAAGCTTACTGGACAGGTGATTATTTTCTTTGACTCAGTTTTTGTATCTATAAACTGAAAATAGTAGTAGAATCCTCTCTTTTTTTTTTTTCTGAAAATGTGATGAATTTATTCCTTAGCTTTTAGCAAATAAGAAAAATACTCCCCTGAGGAATCCTTTTCATACAGCTAATATGAGAATCGTTAACCTGACATACGTTAAACACTTAGGCACAGTACCTGGCCCATAGTAATTACTCTGCCTTTAAAATAAAACATTATACATCACTGAAAGTATTTTAAGTCTATGGCGCTTACTGATCTATGTATCTGTCTATCTACGAATGTATGTAGAGTCCCTTGCACAACAAGGTGATCAAACCAGTCAGTCCTAAAGGAAATCAACCCTGAATATTCATTGGAAGGACTGAGGCTGAAGCTGAAGCTCCAGTACACCTGATGCCAAGAGCCAAATGATTGGAAAAGACTCTGACACTGAGTAAGACTGAAAGCAGGAGGAGAAAGTGATGACAGAGGATGGGATGGTTGGATGGCATCACCAGTTCAATGGACATGAACTTGGGCAAACTCTGAGAGATGATGAGGAACAGGGAAGCCTGGTGTGCTGCAGTCCATGGCGTCGTAAAGGACACTACTGAGCCACTGAACAATAGCAACAATCTATCATCTATCTATTATCTATTTTTTGTGTGTGTGTGTGAAGCAGAGAAACAGTAAAAAGTTGATATTTCTTTAATTTTAGCCTTTGTATGTCCTTCTTTGCACTAATTCCTTTGAATATTTTATAAACAGTGTTTTAGTTTAAGTAGGTTCTGTGCATGTTTAACGGAGAAGGCAATGGCACCCCACTCCAGTACTCTTGCCTGGAAAATTCCGGGGACAGAGGAGCCTGGTGGGCCGCAGTCCATGGGGTCGCTAAGAGTTGGACAAGACTCTGTGACTTCACTTTCACTTTTCACTTTCTTGCATTGGAGAAGGAATCGGCAACCCACTCCAGTGTTCTTGCCTGGAGAATCCCAGGGACGGGGGAGCCTGGTGGGCTGCCGTCTATGGGGTCCAAAAGAGTTGGACACGACTGAAGCGACTTAGCAGAAGCAGCAGCAGTGCATGTTTAAAGCATAGAATTTTCAACACCTATTATTACTTGTTTTACCCAGCCCATAACATGCTTTGGTATTTATGTAGTAACAGGTTTTTATGACAGCTTGTATCTTGTTCACAGTAGGTGCTCATCTATAAGAAGGAAATGGAAACTAACTTCACTTCTCGTCATTTAAACGTGTAATCATCTTTGTGCTTATGGGCCCCCATTTACAATGAATCACTATGATGGTATGTTTGATGGGAAAATTCACTGATAAATGAATTTGTATAGTAATAAATGATAGTACTGCTATCATGCTGTTCCTGACTCTATCCAAAGATAAAGTGGTGTGTGTGTGTGTGTGTGTGTGTGTGATTTCTCTTGTAGAAGAAAGGGAACTGAGAAATAGAAGTTAGTCTATTAGAGACTGCAGCTGAAACTTCAACTAGCACTATACCAAGGGAACATTTCATGCAAAGATGGGCTCGATAAAGGACAGAAATGGTATGGACCTAACAGAAGCAGAAGATATTAAGAAAAGGTGGCAAGAATATACAGAACAACTGTACAAAAAAGAGCTTCATGACCCAGATAATCATGATGGTGTGATCACTCACCTAGACAGACGCCAGACATCCTGGAATATGAAGTCAAGTGGGCTTTAGAAAGCATCACTACAAACAAAGCTAGTGGAGGTGATGATGATGGAATTCCAGTTGAGCTATTTCGAATCCTGAAAGATGATGCTGTGAAAGTGCTGCACTCAATATGCCAGCAAATTTGGAAAACTCAGCAGTGGCCACAGGACTGGAAAAGGTCAGTTTTCATTCTAATCCCAAAGAAAGGCAATGCCAGAGAATGCTCAAACTACCGCACAGTTGAACTCATCTCACACGCTAGTAATGCTCAAAATTCTCTAAGCCAGGCTTCAGCAGTATGTGAACTGTGAACTTCCAGATGTTCAAGCTGGTTTTAGAAAAGGTAGAGGAACCAGAGATCAAATTGCCAACATTTGCTGGATCATCAAAAAAGCAAGAGAGTTCCAGAAAAAACATCTATTTTTGCTTTATTGACTATGCCAAAGCCTTTGACTGTGTGGATCACAATAAACTGGAAAATTCTGAAACAGATGGAAATACCAGACCCCCTGACCTGCTTCTTGAGAAACCTATATGCAGGTCAGGAAGCAATAGTTAGAACTGGACATGAAACAACAGACTGGTTCCAAATAGGAAAAGGAGTATGTCAAGACTGTATATTGTCACCCTGCTTATTTAACTTATATGCAGAGTACATCATGAGAAACGCTGGGCTGGAAGAAGCACAAGCTGGAATCAAGATTGCCGGGAGAAATATCAATAACTTCAGATATGCAGATGACACCACCCTTATGGCAGAAAGTGAAGAAGAACTAAAGAGCCTCTTGATGAAAGTGAAAGAGGAGAGTGAAAAAGTTGGCTTACAGCTCAACATTCAGAAAACTAAGATCATGGCATCTGGTCCCATCACTTCATGGGAAATAGATGGGGAAACAGTGGAAACAGTGGCTGACTTTATTTTTTTGGGCTCCAAAATCACTGCAGATGGTGACTGCAGCCATGAAATTAAAAGACGCTTACTCCTTGGAAGGAAAGTTATGACCAACCTAGATAGCATATTCAAAAGTGGAGATATTACCTTGCCAACAAAGGTCCGTCTAGTCAAGGCTATGGTTTTTCCAGTGGTCACGTATGGATGCGAGAGTTGGACTGTGAAGAAAGCTGAGCACTGAAGAATCGATGCTTTTGAACTGTGGTGTTGGAGAAGACTCTTGAGAGTCCCTTGGACTACAAGGAGATCCAACCAGTCCATCCTAAAGGAGATCAGTCCTGGGTGTTCATTGGACGGAATGATGCTGAAGCTGAAACTCCAATACTTTGGCCACCTCATGTGAAGAGTTGACTCATTGGAAAAGACTCTGATGCTGGGAGGGATTGGGGGCAGGAGGAGAAGGGGCTGACAGAGGATGAGATGGCTGGATGGCATCATCGACTCGATGGACATAAGTTTGAGTGAACTCCGGGAGTTGCTGATGAACAGGGAGGCCTGGTGTGCTGCGATTCATGGGGTAGCAAAGAGTTGGACAGGACTGAACCGAACTGATCTATAGCTTTCGTAGCTTTAAAAGAATAGGGACCCATGTACAGAAGAACGTACTTGCAAGGCAGGAATAGAGATGCAGAGAACAGACTTGTGGACCAAGGGGGTGATGGGGATGGTGGGACGAATTGGGAGAGTAGAATTGGCATACATACACTGCTGTGGGTGAAGCAGATACTGGTGGGAGACTGCTGTATAGCACAGGGAGTTCAATTCAGTGCTCTGTGATGACCTAGAGGGGTGGAGTGGGGCAGGGAAGGATAGGAGGGAGGCTCAAGAGGGAGAGGATATGTGTATACGTATAGTCGGTTTACATTGTTGCACTGCAGAAATCAATAAGACATTGTAAAGCAACTACATCCCAAGTCTTTTAAAAAGGAGATACTGCTTTATTCTGCAGAAAGTCTTTCCTCTTGTACACTTCTTTGGTGTGTATGGTGTGTTCCCATCAACTCCCTTTCCTTCCCTTCTCCTGCCTTGTTTTACCTCCTTTTCTGGCTTGTTTCTCTTTATAATTGCTGACTACATGGCACCTTCTTTGGATTAACCGTGATAATTGATTTCTTGGTACAGCTTCCCTGATAGCTCAGTTGGTGAAGAATCTGCTTGCAGTGCAGGGGACCGTGGTTTGACTCCTGCATCTGGAAGATCTGCTGGAGGAAGGGAAGGCTACTCACTTCAGTATTCTGGCCTGGAGAATTCCATGGACAGTCCATGAGGTTGCAAAGAGTCATAGATGACTGAATGACTTTCACTTCACTTGTGAATCTGAACATAAATTATTCTCTCCTGACACCTTTGTTTTATTATTGCAACTATTTCCTGGAAGGATTGGGAGGAGCTAATTAAGTTCTCCTTTTGTAACTAAAATAAAATGCCTTGGGGAAGGGGATGGGACCTAAAGTGCAGAATGTTTTTTATACCATAGGAAAAGTTATGTGCCTGGATTTGATTTTCGTTTACAATATTGAAAGAACCCAGCCTAAGCCATCTGGGACAGGCTTTCATATTGGTTGCAAACTTGGCATCAGGATGTGAATATCAGGTTGATTTCTCATTGTATATTCCATTTTTATGCATTCAGTGCTTTCATTCTTTAGTACTGTTTAGGAGAACTACTTTGAATACATAACTTCAAGGGTTTTTCTGACACATTATTTTTTAGAAGGTTGGGCCTACCGAAGAATGTAATACAGGTTTTACATTTTGTATAGTTTTCTTCCTTTAATTTATTAGACTCCTTATTCAAAGACACTTGAAGTGATACGTAACAGTGTGTAATAAATTTTCACCTTATGCTTAGAAGAAGAGAATGATATTGGTAATATTAAAGTCATTTTACTGCTACAAAAATCTTTTATTTTATATATAGGCTTTAACTTAAAGGCAAGCTGTGATTTCAAGTCTTGCTGTAAAACCATTCTTAGAAAAATACAGAATATCAGGAGATATAGTAGGGAATACTTTGCTGAGAAATAATGTGATTATTACTACTATTGTTATTATTTTCTCAGTCAGCAGAGGCAGTGTCTCAGTAATTTTTTTTTAACAAGAAGGACTAAGCATTCACATCCTTTGAAGTTATTAAACTCTCAGGCCTTGTGTGGATGTAAACCTATGTTCAATACGTTCTGGGCCTAGAATCCAGAAGTTGTTCAAGGAACGTGACAGAAGACTCCTGCTCATGTGCTTGCTGTCTTAAGGTTTTGGAAGGCTGGTTGCCTATCTGCACAAGTGTTTTACTTCTCAGGATAATTGATGATCTGAGAACAGAGATCGGGCTTCAATTATTCCACACGAATTACAGGAAGGAGAGTCTTAGAGGAAAAATGCACGCGCTATCTTTGTGTGCAGTTCCCATATCCTAGAACTCAAAATTTGAGCATCATTTACTCTAATTTTATCAGTTTTCTGAGTTTGTTCAGAAACCCTGGGTCATCTTTTTTGTGACCATCCTTGGAGTTAAAAAAAAAACAAAACAGATCTGTGAGGTTGAGAGTCACCATGGTAGCTTCCATAATAGTGGTTGTGATGAATTGTGCCCTGGAGCTCATGAGGAAGTTGATTCTCCTCTGAGTTTGTACAGAAACTCTCAAGTGGAGGACATTTCAACACTGAATGAAAATGTCATAGTGTGGTCCCCACCCTTCTCCTCACCTGTGACTCAGCAGCTACTGCTTTCACAGACCGCTTCACTGCATTTTTTATGCTTTAAACTGGCTCTTCACAGGCCCCTAGCGGCCTATCTTCTCTTGCTTTGGCTGTAGCACATAGATACCGATAGCTCATGTTTCCTAGCTCCTTTTAATGCCATGTTTCACCATCTCTATGTCCTTTTACCCTCTTTCTTCTGTATTTCATTTTTGTCCCCAGACCTGAGGCTTCTTGCTGACATTTTCGCTCTCTCAGATTCTAGATTTAAGCTTCTAATTTCTTGCATGAAGGCATGCTCCGGAACTCCTTGTTTCTTATCCGAGGCCTTTAAACTAAAATATATACATCCATGGGGGACACAGGGTTACTTGGCACCAAACACACACGGATCATCTTTCTTGGGTTCACTTTTATTTAAGGATTTTATTTAGAATTTTTTTTCCTTCCATTAAATTAAATGTAAGTATAGTGTGTGATGTCATTTCTTCTCTCTCTCTTTTTACTTGGTGTGACTGTCCACAATCCCCAAGCTCTTAGGGCAGCTGTTCTCAGCCATTTTTGCACCAGAGACTGGTTTCATGGAAGACAATCTTTTCCAAGAAAAATTGGGCGAGGACTGATTCTAGGGCACACAACCTAGAGCCCTCACAAGCGTAGTTCACAGTAGGGTTCATGCTAATCTAATACCACTGCTGATCTGACAGGAGGTGAAGCTCATGCAGCAATGCAAAAGGTAGGGAGTGGCTGTAAATACGGACGGGCTCCGCTTGTGGCTCAGCCTGCAATACAGGAGACAGACGAAGTTTCGCTTGCTTGCCCCCAACTCACATCCTGCTGTGTGGCCCAGGGACTGGGGACCCCTGTCTCAGGATATAGGGAAGTTTATTTCCCTCTAACATTAGTGATGATTTCATAGAAAGTTTTGAAATACGAAGTTAGCACCGAGGCAGAACATTTTGATACTAATCTATGTGCTTTTTCCACTTCTTCTATATCTCAGCCTCTTTTTTTCTACTTCTAAAGCGAGAGCTTTCATATGCATTGCCCTCAGGGTAGGGTTGACACAGGGGAAAAACTAGTCAAAGCTGCAGCTTTGAGTTCTTAAATGAACTTGTATGGATCTATAGAGGTCTTTGCTGTCTTTGAAGCTATTAATTACAATAGTCAGGTGTTTGAAAGGAGAAAAAAGAAGGTACTTGGAGTTGTAAATGTTCAGAGCCTTCTGGATCCAGTATATATGACTGGGCCAAGTGGGGAAGATTGGAGTGTTCGGTATCTGCTTTCAAGGAGAAACATCCAACCAGGTATGGGAAAGCCTAAACCCCAAGGGATACCTGAGAAGGGTCCCTCACTTGTCAGCGCTGGGATAAAACTCCCAAGGAGTAGGAGAAGGCAAACAGCCTGATAGGTGGTGGGGGACTCAGAATACGGGGAAATTGTGCCCACTCTCTGGCCCAGACTCTCAGATGAAGCCGTCACTTGAGTGGAGACATGTCCCTGGGCTACCAGGGGGCCGGCTGGAGACTATCTTTGGGTCTCCCATGGCCTCTGACCGTTCTCAAGAGCAGCTGCCCCAGAAAAAGCACAGAAGTGGCAGATGGGCGTGACCCACCAGGCCCATTGTCCAAAGAACAGAGTTGTTTCTGTAGTGAGGGCAGGCTGCAGCGGGGCTCATGTGGCCAGCCAGAGGAAAGCAGCTCTCTGCCTAGAAGTGGCAAAAATATGTTTCCCTGCCAACCCAAAGTGTCCGACAGTGCCTTTTCCTCTCTGGCATCATTGTCAAAGGTCAGTGTGACTTTCATCTCTGACCCTCTAGCTAATCTTTGGCTTCCTTACATCTCTTTGGGCTTCCCTTGTAGCTCAGTCAGTAAAGAATCTGCCTGCAGTGCAGGAGACTTGGGTTCGATCCCTGGGTTGGGACATCCCTGGGGAAGGAAATGGCAACCCACTCCAGTATCCTTGCCTGGAAAATCTCATGGACAGAGGAGCCTGGTGGGCTGCAGTCCATGGAGTCGCAAAGAGTCTGGCATGACTGATCAACTAACACTTAACATTTAATATCTCTTGAGCCTGCACCAGCCCCTCTGATAAGCTAGGAGGCTGCCTACTTCCTCTGCATATTGGCCCCATACAAATGTGCCCAGGCTCTGCCTGGCAGCCTGAGTTAATACCATGTGTCCCCTCACTTCACAGAGAAGAGGGCTTGGTCTTTCTAGCAACTCAGAGGCTGTGTTAGGAGGATGAGATGGTTGAATGGTATCACTGACTCAATGGACATGAGTCTGAGCTCTGGGAGCCTGGTGTGCTGCAGTCCCTGGGGTTGCAAAGAGTCAGACACGACAGAGTGACTGAACTGACGTGTATACATATGTGCGTGTGTATCTACAGGCTCCCTAGGTGGTGCAGACCATAAAGAACCCAATGTAGGAACTAGAGGAGAGGTGGGTTCCATCTCTGAGTTGGGAAGATCCCCTGGAGTAGGAAATGGCAACTCACTCCAGTATTCTTGACTGGGAAATCCCATGGACAGTGGAAGTTGGCTGGTTACAGTCCATGGGGTTGTAAAGAGTTGAACACGACTGAACACACATGCATGCATGCATATATGTATACACACATATATGTACACACACACACATATATGTTCTCCAAGCTTTTTTCTCCTCTGCTTCTACACTTTAATTTTTTTCCCACTTTTTGTGAGAATTTAAAAAATGCCATGGTTGGAAGAGAGTTTTAACTGCAACCCCCTCATTCCACAGATGACCAAGTTGAGGAGGAGGGAAGTATTATACAGTGCCTTGCCTAGAGACACAGCGATTCAGCAGAGGTCCAGGGACCTGAATTCTTGGCTCGTGGTTCCCAAGTCACCTTTCCGTTGGGCCACAGATGTCTTTCAGGGGTTGATTTACATGGTGGTGTCAACCTGTACACTGGAAAAGTTATTTCTAAATGGATGCTAATTGCTTCTTGGCCTCTCTGTTAATTAATGAATGTTTGGGTTTCCAGGCAAAGAAAAGCCTCTTTGCACAATTAACAGAAATAACCTGATTAGAGAGACTTCTCCAAATCGTGTGCTAAGTAAGTTAATCAGACCATAGAAGAAATAAAGTCAAGGACGCTTGGAAGCATCTGATAATGTGCCAAATTTCAGTGAGAAAACAAAATTACCAAATTGTGTTAGGTTATCTACGGACAGTAGTTTTTTCCAGCTCTTATGGTTGGTAAAGACTAAGTGATCAGGAAAACATTCTTATTTGAAGTTGAAAAATCTGAGTATTTGAAGTCTGACCACTCCAGTTGAAAAAAAGAAAGAAAATTCTGGCTAAGCTAAATTTAAAATTATAATCACTAGGGAGAACTACAGTGGCTTCATTACGTCACTCAGGTTTTACTCATTGTTTTTGTATCTGGACATACACATTGTGATGCGGAAATGCGTTGCAGCGCAGTATGGCCAATTAGCCACGTTTGGGCTGACAACGATGAAGCTTATATTCTGCAGGGTGTGGAAACCACATAGCACATTTGTATCGTTGGTTTTCTATCACAAGAATGCCCTTCTCTTTGCAAATAGAATTTCTTTGAAAACTTAAGGGAGAATCCCACTTTCCATGATACCAGTCTCTGTGGAGAAGATTTAGAAAGCAAAAATGGTTTTAATATGCCTGTGCATCTGGACATAAAATTCTATAACTGTGAGAAGCATAATGAGATGGTTCCTAAAGGCAAGTTAAAACTGCAGCGTCAAGCAGAAATTTTTCATTATCTATAAGAGTTAATTAATAATGCCATTTGGCACAGTTAGATGTGCAGAAAATAGTACAAGAAGTAAGAATGTTTTGTTTCCCATTTGCTTTTCAAGGCTGTTCAGGCTGCTTTTAAATTGCTTACTAGGAAATAGACCTTAGAGTGTAAGGGTCATGGGTTTGGAAACTAATTGGGATTCATTATTTTGCTGCTTTGCCACAGATGGCTCATATAGAACATAAGATAATGTGAGGCAAATGCACTGAGGTATTTGGAAATAATTTTCCTTGGATAGGTTTACAGTCATATAATCTAGCTGATTTTCCTAAAGGCACAGTCTCTATTCACCACGTATTCCTTGGGTAGTTCCAATTTTGCTGGAAAAACTTTAAGATAATTCAATTTATAATTTTAGTCTGAAACTAAACAAGCTTTATTTTTTTTGCCTTATTGCAAAAGACAAAAGCTTGTATTGAGGCTATACAAGCTTGTTAAGAAATAAATTAGACAACATCACATGCTCCACAGTTGCTTTACAATCTTCTCATACCCCCCTGCTCTCTTCCTAGCTTTAAACAATGTTTCTCAGGGTATCTTGACTGTGTTCAGTTGTTCAGTTGTGTCTGACTCTTTGGTGACCCATGGACTGTAGTCCGCCAAGCTCCTCTGTCCATGGGATGTTCCAGACAAGAATACTGGAGAAGGTTGCCATTTCCTGCTCCAGGGGAATCTTCTTGTCTTGTGTCTCCTGCATTGACAGGTGGATGCTTTACCACTAGTGCCACCTGAGAAGCCCTTCTCAGAGTATAATCCACAGATAATCTGCCAGTGTTAGTAAAAACTCACATTTCCTGTCTAATTTGAAGTCATACTGCTATATTCAAATAACTTTTAATAAAAACTCCTGCTTACCAACTACCTTTAAGTAAAACAATTGTATTTTGGATTGTTGGGGAAAAACTCTTTTAAGAAAAAATACTTTAAAAAATGATCCTTGTTTTGAAGACGATTTCAAAAAAAAGTCATGCACCTGGTCTAATTTTAGAAAAAAACTGCTGTATTTGAGCTATTTTTATGTAAACTAATGTGCACAGCTACTTTTAAGCATTCATGATCAGATTTAGTTAAAATTCCAATTCCTGGGCTATATTCACTGTAGAGGAATCTCTGGAGGTGCAAACTATATATTCTGTATCTTAAATAAATTCCCCAGGGGATTCTGATGTACACTGAAGTCTGAAAACCAGCGACATGAAAAATAGAGCTTAAAATTTTCTTGTATGTTCAAGTTCTCTCTCTCTCTCTTTTTTTTTTTCTAAATTCACTTAAAATGCAATGACTTCTCCTGGAGTCATTGTGGGCTTAGTGGTTATTTACTCGATGGAAGAATTGGTTGTCTGAAAGCATATATGAAAGGAGAAAGAGGAGAAGGTAAGAAACCAGGGTCTGAAATGAAGGGAAGTTTCTCAAGGGAGGAACAAGTCACAAGACAGAGCAGGAAACTTACCTACCTGAGTATCTTGAGTAGGCCTACCACTTAGCTAAACAGGAAGATCATCATTTGAATATTATGGCATTTCTACCTCAAAGATGTGCACAGTTTCTTCTTCTCTCTAGAGAGGGTTTATTAAATATTTAATGCTAAATATATCTTGCTTGGAATTAACAATCCTACCTCTAGAATTGAGAAACGGCAACAACCTGAGTGCCTATTATAGACATAAGAGTATGCTTTAGGTCACTACTATATAGATTCTGTGATCTAACAGGTTTGGGAAGTGCTGGATACTTTTCCAACTTGTTGCAAATTCTC
Organism: Bison bison bison; assembly: GCF_000754665.1. Lineage (NCBI taxonomy): Eukaryota > Metazoa > Chordata > Mammalia > Artiodactyla > Bovidae > Bison > Bison bison. The sequence continues at coordinate 3,752,283 of NW_011494940.1, forward strand.
AATGCAGCCTAACATATTAAACATACTGAAATGTTATGTAGTAAAGGGACATTTTTCCTGGTGTTCAACTGGTTACTCAGCCATGAAAATCTAATTTGAGATTTGGCCAATGAGTCATTTTCACAAACACGCCTTTAACACAACCATATGACCTAGAAACTATACCCCTCTATTACATATAAGAAACCAAGGCTCTGAGAAATTCAGTTACTTGTCTATAGACATTCAGTATGTGGCTCCATTAGAACTTGAACCTAAGTTTGGCTGCTTTAGAAAATTCTCTTCTAAGAGACTGTTCTAAGAGTCTCTTCTAAGACTCTGGGTCATTGTCTCATGTCTATTTCAGAGTCAACTGTTAGTAAAGCTGAAATAAAATCGTGGAAAAGACAAAACTGACACTACTGTATGCTAAAACATTTTGAAACCATAAAATAATATAAAACTATCAGAATTAGTTATGGACTTCTCCAGGCAAGAATACTGGAGTGGGTTGCCATGTCTTCTTCCCGGGGATCTTCCCGACCCAGGGATCTAACCTGTGTCTCTCATGTCTCCTACATTGGCAGATGGGTTCTTTGCCACTAGGGCTGCCTGGGAAGCTATTTACAGTGTAAAGTAGTTCATAAATATTAATTTTATCCAAACCTCTGAATCATACTTTTAAATGATACTCTGTATAAAAAGGTAAGTTTTGTTACCATTAATCCTGATCATCTATACCTCATATATAGCCCTTGAACTTTTTGAGTAGCATTTTTGGTTTATTATATATAGTCCTTGGGAAAATAAATTTATGTAATTTGTAGTTTCTATATGTAGAATCAATGAATTATGAATTATATAGTGTTTATCCCAATATCTGATTTTTTTTTTTTTATTATGAGGATGTGAGCTCTTAGGGCAAACAGTATGTTGCTTTTACCTAAATAAATGCTAATAAATCTTAGTGTAATTTATAGATATTTTCTTAAAAGTGTATTTATTTATAGAAGAAACCAAGACTGAGAAACAATCATGGCGAGAGTCAACTTTCCTGAACATGCTTTACTAGAGAAATATAGAGTTGATTGAAGAGACTTGCGATTCAGAAATTGGAACCCATTTAAAGCTAAGCAAAGAGAAGGCAAAAAGGTACATGATTGCACAGATGGCCTATGTCTACTTCTGAGAAATATATTTTGGGGGATCACTTCAAATGTCAAAATGTAACCCCATTAAGAAGAACAAAGACAGATGGATCCGTATTGAGGGAAGATGAAAAGCATCTTCAAATCCCCTATTCATTGTGAAGAGGAACAAGCTCAGAGGGACAGCAGGCAGGTTTTGTCACAACAAATTAAGTATGTTGTTGGCTTTCTATGTCACCAAGCTCAGTTAGAGTGAAAATTACTTACAGCATTTGAATGCAGGTGGAAAATAAATTTATAGAGATTTGTAACTAATGTATAGTGGAATTTTTTTTTACTCTATTTTCTTCTCCTTGTCCTTCTCCCTAGTATACTTGGAAGGAATTGAAAATGGCAAAGGATCCAGAGAAATGAGTGTGAAAGCAGCAAGGTTCAGAAAGATTGCTACAAAAACAAAAAATTCTATCCTAGATGAGTAGGGTGGGAATGAAATAACATCTTGTGAAAAGATGTTCATCAGTGCAAAGAAAGAGGCCGAGTGAGTGGAAAATACAAGAGGCTAGGCATCAATTTCTAGCTTAGGAATTTGCTTGGAGGTTGCAAAAAATAATCTATAGCTTGAAAAATCACAGTTCCTTGAAGACTGAACATACTATCTAACTGAACCTACAGAAGACTGTCAATTTCTACAAATAAATGTTACTTGAGAGATCCCTACTCAGGGATCATCTTTGACTATGTTATGTCTTCCTGAAAGTGAAAGTGAAGTTGCTCAGTAGTGTCTGACTCTTTGCGACTCCATGGACTGTAGCCCACCAGGCTTCTCCATCCATGGGGTTTTCCAGGCAAGAATACTGGAGTTGGTTGCCATTTCCTTCTCCAGGGGAATCTTCCCCACCCAGGGATTGAACCCAGGTCTCCCGCATTGCAGGCAGATGCTTTACCCTCTGCGCCACCAAGGAAGCCAATGCTCTTCCTCTGTGGTACCTGAGGTTTCATTTTCTAGGTTTAGTTTTCATTTTCTAGGCCTTTTTTTGGTATCTTTAAAATCTAACACATCTTTGAATCTCTGTGTTAATGATACATTTCAAATAGTAGACTCAATTTGAATTAAAAATTAACATTGTTAAGGAGTTATGAAAAGATGAGGCTTTAGATAGTTGGAAAGTGTGGCTTTACAGAGCATATGGTACTGGGAGAAAGAAAGGGGAGAAAAGTTTCACAAAGATGAAAAGACTGCCACAAAATAACAATTTGTTTTCATGCTTCACACTGCTGAATAGCTGAACCTACTTTTGTATGAGGAAAAAGTTGTTTAATCTTAATACATGAAAATACAACTAAGATAACCATTCTCTCAATGGTATAGCAAATTGCTGTAAATGCACATATTTTGGAGTCTGTATACATCTAACATACCTCTGTTTCAACATCAAATGCACATGTGTTTCTAGTGCATTGAATTCAATGTTCAGAGTACGTGAGTTTTGCTATCTTAAACAAGGGTGGGGGTTATGGCTATTTATGTTTAGTAGACACAGATATCATCAACAACACTAATTAGCAGAAACAGTTTCTACTGAGGTACACCTTCTTTTTTTTTTTTTTTTTTTAATGATTACACAGTGTGAATTGAGGACTGTGTCCGAATCCCTTTCTCCTCTCGAATTAATTTGCCACATTCTAAATCCGTAGATAAAGTGGTTCCAGAAGTGGAGTTGGTTGGATGGGTTTGCTTACACTGCAGTCCATAAAAGAAACAAAAAGCCTTGCATGCAAAAGAAATGAGAAAAATATAGAAAAATGAATAAATCAGAAGCAAAAAAATGAGTGTTTAAATGAAAATTTAAATCAAATGACAATTATGAGAAGCACATTAAAGCATAACATATACAAGCTTTTATTTTTCAAATTAGTTGCATAAAACAAGACACCTCAAGAGCAAATTGAAAGTTAAAACAAAGCAGATCAGTCCATTCTCCCTTTTAGTTAAGGACAATTTTCTCTAACAAGGTCTAGGAAAGTGGTACTTAATGTTCTCACAATTGCCTTGTAATTTCGGGAAAATTTTCATGATGAAACTAGGTTATAATCAATCATCCCCATCTTTGGATATGTTTCCACTTAAAGAGAGTGGGACTCATATGAGATTATTAATCAGAACTGGGTATATTATTTGGAAGGCCCAGAGCAAAATGGAAATGTAGAGCCCTGTGTTCTAAAGTCGTTAAGGATTTTAAGGCATTGATAGTTGAGCCTTAAATTAGCACTGTCATTAATAGTGCATAGTTTCAAAATTCCAACTATTTTTAAATTCATTGGGTACCAGATGCTCTACAATGGGCATGAGCTTTGTGTTTAGTTTATTCTCATAGGTTTCTGAAGGAATCATCTTTAATCACCATCCTCTAATTCAGAATAGAGTAAACTCTCGGTGTGACTTTTTATCAAAGCTAAAAGTAACAGGCAAAAGGGTTGACTGTTGAAATCAACCATAATCCTAATTTGGAAAAATAAAAATTTTCATATTTTATTGTCATCCTGTATTGTTCATCATTTTCTGTGAACTATTCTTTTACAAAACACACTTTGATAGAGGTAATGTGCAGTATCAAAATATTTGCATTTATATCTTTATGTAGACTGCTTTGCATTAGTACATGTGCTCAGTACTGAAACTAAGGAGATGCTAACATTTCTCTCCAAGATTTTTTTTAATAACTTTTCTAATTTTGGGTTTATTTCTTCCTTGCTCTATCTAGGGTTTCTATCTTAAGAGCAAACAACTGTTGAGGAAATTAACCAAGTTTGAAATTTTTGCACTGTCATTTCCAACAGTGCTAATTGGATTTAGTGTATAAGGTGCTTCCTTCTTCTCATTAATAAATGATGGGCCTACAGTGCCAGCAGCACCTGGCAGGGATTCAAGAGCTCTTTGCTCTAATTCAAAAATGGCTCTTCTTGGCATCTAATTCAATAGACTATTACAAAAAGGGCAAGCATCCTTAATACCCCTAAACTTAAGACAGATAACACAAACCCCAAACTAACCCGTCTTAGAAAGAGATGACTCACCTGTTCAATATCGTTGTTCTTTCGGGATTTGTATATAAATTCTCCAATGGCTACAAATACAGAAAGGACCAGTCCAGCAGCCAGAACAATGAAGATGCCCCCAATATTTTCTACTCCCAGAGCACTGGCCTCTTTGTTGTCCTCTTCTGGACAGCCATTTCCCCGCCACCATTTTTCTTTCATCATATGCAGTTTGCCCTCTTCTTGTAATTGAAGAATAGCAATAGTAATTTTATCCCGGTAAGGAGAGCCTATAAGTGAGGACATTTGGATATTGGTTACCAAAAGGTTGAAGAAGATGCAAAGAAGGGTTATCGTCTTAGAGGTTACTTACAGGTAAATTACAGGTGTCTTAGAGTTAACTACTCACAGCTATTGGAAAAACCCCAGCCTACAAATTGGCCAACAAAGGGCATGGAAGCTCAATCCTATATTTTGAAGGATCTAAATAATTGGAAAGGACAAAGCTGACATGCTGAGATGAGCTATTACTCAGATTGTTCCTTTTAAAAAAGGAAGAGCTGAGCTGGGAATTCCATGACATCCTGCTGCTTCTCGTGAGTTTCCTATGAATCTTTATCCACATTAGAGAATTTCATCATTTCAATCCCATTTTTTCTAGGCTTTTGGATGTCTAATATTGTGACAGCCTGACTAGATGATCACCTGTGCCATTTCTTCTTCCTATGGGAGTAGCTAGACATTTCCTAGTCTCCTTTACAATGCCTTGTGGTGATTGACCAATTTCTAGCCATTGGGGGCTAAAGTGCTGCATGACTGTTTCCAGTCCTGTCTCGTTAATCCTCCCAACATGATCCTCTACTCTCTCCCTCTCTTTCCTCAAATTCTCAGCAAGGAGGAAACAATTTTAAGACACTAGGGATAGTGGAACCACTGGTTAGAAAGGGTTTGGGTCCCAGGATGACTGAATGAATCAGAATCCCTCTCTCAGTCTGCTATGGGATGATAACACAGTTAAGAAATAAGTATTTATTGCCTTGGCCACTACAGACTTGCAGAGTAATTAGTTCATACTGACTAATACACTTATTAAGATACTATTAAAAGTAGGTTTTGAATAATTCAAAGGTCTCACAAAATACAGCTAGATTTAGAAAGTTTACAAGTACTTTATTGATATTATTTATACTCTATCTTCTAGCAATGCCATTGGACTTTTAACTCTGTTATGAGTAGAGAGCATCAACACCATCTTGCTGCAGCTACAGCTTGCCCAATACTGGATCCCTATGTTAATCAGAGCAAAGGAAGAGATAAAACAAGAGTGTAAAATTTCTTTATTAAATTTCTCCTGGGTGCTAAGAGTTTTTGTAAGCTTTTTATTCTACTCAGTAAGAAAGTAGTACACTCTAGGTCTTTCTGTAAACTTTAACATTCTTCTTGGTGGAAAAAGAAAAATGAAAAAAAAAAAAAAAGAAAATGTGGTCTTTTAGAACCAGAAGAGAGCTTCAGTCAATTCAGTTCAGTCACTCAGTCATATCCGACTCTTTGCAGCCCCATGGACTGCAGCACACCAGGCCTCCCTGTCTATCACCAACACCTGGAACTTGCTCAAACTCATTGTCCATCGACTTGGTGATGCCATTCAACCATGTCATCCTCTGTCATCCCCTTCTCCTACCCTTCTCCTCCTGCCTTCAGTCTTTCCCAGCATCAGGGTCTTTTCCAATGAGTCAGTTCTTCACATCAGATGACCAAAGTATTGGAGCTTCAGCTTCAGCGTCAGTCCTTCCAATGAATATTCAGGACTGATTTCCTTTAAGATTGAGTGGTTTGATCTCCTTTCAGTCCAAGGGTCTCTCAAGAGTTGTCTCCAACACCACAGTTCAAAAGCATCAATTCTTTAGCATTCAGCTTTCTTCATGGTCCAATTCTCACATTCGTACATAACTACTAGAAAAACCACAGCTTTGATTAGATGACCTTTGTTGGCAAAGTAATGTCTCTGCTTTTTAATATGCTGTCTAGGTTGGTCATAGCTTTTCTTCCAAGGAGCAAGCATCTTAATTTCATGGCTGCAGTCACCATCTGCACTGATTTTGGAGCCCAAGAAAATAAAGTCTCTGTTTCCATTGTTTCCCCAACTATTCACCATGAAATGATGGGACTAGTTGCCATGATCATAGTTTTCTGAATGTTGAGTTTTAAGTCAGCTTTTTCACTCTCCTGCTTCACCTTCATCAAGAGGCTCTTCAGTTCCTCTTCACTTTCTGCCATAAGGGTGGTGTCATCTGCATATCTGAGGTTATTGACATTTCTCCTGGAAATCTTGATTCCAGCTTGTGCTTCATCCAGCCTGGCATTTCGCATGATATACTCTGCATGTAAGTTCAATGAGTAGGGTGACAATATACAGCCTTGACATACTCCTTTCCCAATTTTGAACCAGTCTGTTGTTCCATGCCCGGTTCTAACTATTGGTTCTTGACCTGCATACAGGTTTCTCAGGAGGCAGGTAAGTTGGTCTGGTATTCCCATCTCAGAATTTTCCACAGTTTGTTGTGATCCACACAGTCAAAGGCTTTGGCATAGTCAATAAAGCAGAAGTAGGTGTTTTTCTGGAACTCTCTTGTTTTATCTATGATTCAACAGATGTTGGCAATTTGATCTCTGGTTCCTCTACCTTTTCTAAATCCAGCTTGAACAACTGGAAGTTCTTAGTTCACATACTGTTGAAGCCTGCCTTGGAGAATTTTGAGCATTACTTGGCTAGTGTGTGAGATGAGTGCAATTGTGGTAGTTTGAACATTCTTTGGCATTGCATTTCTTTGGGATTGGAAGAAGAGATCTTAGGATCCATATTATCCAATCCACTTATTTTTAGAACTGAAGAAAATTAGGATGTGAAAATATGGGTGAAAATAATAGCTACTGGCAGAGTCAAGAACTTCACTCAATTCTCCCGACTCTTTCTTAGCGTTGTATTCATTCATGCTTCTCCCTCCAGCACCCTATCCCATGTTATCTACCTTTCTCTCACATGTATCTTATGTTTTAAGGCATGGTTAAAAAAGCAGAAGATTAATATTGTGGCATTTATCATTTTTTTCCCATCCCTCCCAAGACTTCCTACAGTCATTGTCAGTACCTCAAAATCAAGTTTAAAAGAAAATCAAAATGTAGAGAAGGATAAACATTATATGATATCCTTTATATATATAATCTAAAAAGAAATGATATAATTGAACTGACTTACAAACAGAAAGAGACTCACAGGCTTAGAGAATGAACTTATGATTGCCAAGGGGGAAGGATGGTGGGAAGCAGTAGTTAGGGAATTTAGGATGGTCGTGTACACACTGCTGTATTTAAAATGGACAACCAAAAGGACCTACTGAATAGCACAGGGAACTCTGCTCAATGTTATGTAGCAGTCTGGATGGGAGAGAAGTTTGGGGGAGAATGGATGCATATATATGTATGGCTGAGTCCCTTCACTGTTCACCTGAAGATATCACAAATTGTTAATCAGCTATACTCCAATACGAAAGTAAAAGTTTTAAGCAAATGTTAAAAAAAAGATCAAAATGTTTTGGAGTTAGATTGTGGCTTGTCAGTTGCTGCTGCTGCTGCTAAGTCGCTTCAGCCATGTCCGACTCTATGCGACCCCATAGATGGCAGCCCACCAGGCTCCCCCATCCCTGGGATACTCCAGGCGAGAACATTGGAGTGGGTTGCCATTTCCTTCTCCAATGCATGTAAGTGAAAAGTGAAAGTGAAGTTGCTCAGTTGCTTAGCGACCCCATGGACTGCAGCCCACCAGGCTCCTCCGCCCATGGGGTTTTCCAGGCAAGAATACTGGAGTGGGTTGCCATTGCCTTCTCTGGGCTTGTCAGTTAAGAGTGTGGATTTCTTGTGAGAAAATGACTCACAAAATCCAAATTAAGATATTGGCTGCTTGTTTAAACACCTCCAGATTGATGGTTAGTGTCAAAATTAGCACATTTAACATACTCATAGTATGTGAGCAATTAAGTGAATCATGAGAGCTTTACTTGAATGTACAGAAGGGTGCTTTGAAGAATGTGAGAATGATCCTAGGGTAACAATTGCAGCAGTAATCATGGCAGTATACACAGTGGGCACTCAGTAAACATTTACTGATGCTCTCCTTCTGCCTTCAGGCTGCATGGTACCTAAAACAACTCAGACAGATGAGATCGGATCTCTGTTTAAAGTTGGTCTCCAAGGAAGGTCATTTCCAGCTTCCTAGTAACCTGTTTTAGCCTTAACTGCTCTCATTCTCTTCAAGTTTTATTTTAAATCCCTCAGGAGGAACGTTTCCAGAGACCTGTCCTGAGAGCCTGTAAGAAACAAAGTTTTCAATTTTGTGTCATGACTGAGCTGATTTTGCCCATCGTTGACTATGAGAAGGAACTTGGAGCCTTGAGGGAGCCAGCCAGGGCAAGACCAGAAGTATGTGGGAATTTTTTATATTTGAATATATTTTAGCTTCAGTTGTTGTTGCTTACATGGACTGAATGACATTGGAAGTGATTTATGACAAGTCACTTGAAAAAAATATATATGTACACACATGAATCTTCCTGAATAGCAAACTGATCTTTCTTAAAGAGTCAATTCATCATAGAAGAACATCTCACAAATTTATCCAACAGCTGTATTCCCAATGGATACATTCTCTCTGAGGTCTGCCATCTGTTCCAATTATTCCCTCATTGTTTTTGTTTTAAAAGCATGACAGGTTTATAACCACTATGAAAAATTCCTGGTGTGTATTTTTTTTTCATGTAGGGAGGGGGAAAAACTCTTCAATTTTGGAATCTGTATGTCCGACACTGCATGATGTTGGCAAAAGTTAGACTAAATCGGAACATTTAAATCTCTTTGTATCATATTATATAAAATACAGTGATAATTATCACAGGGTCAGCCTCCTTCACATGGAGGCATGGTCATTTTCAAAATGCTACATTGGATTCCCTGGTCAGTGGGTAAGAATCCACCTTCCCATGCAGGGGACATGGGTTTGATCCCTGTGTGCTCAGTCCTGTCCAACTCTTTGTGACCCCATGGAATGTAGCCTGCCAGGCTCCTCTGTCCATGGAATTCTCCAGGCAAGAATACTGAGGTGGGTAAGCCGCTCCCTCCTTTGGGATCTTCCTGACCCGGGATCGAACACAGGTCTCCTGCAGTGATGGAGGAGATATATATTATATATATTATTATATATAATAACATCTAGCTTCTTCCACCCCATTATCTAAAATGAGGTGACAAGGCTTAGTTAGAGAGATGAGATATCGCTTTTCAAATCAAAAAGAAGCATAGTATCCTTTTAGTTAATGTCTCACTATCCCACTGAGTCCCCTGAAGAGCACAGTTTAAGGAAAGGCAACCACTTGGGAAAAAGTGTTCACTTCACTTGAATATTGGTATTTTCATCAGGAAAAGTTATTATAAATAAAGGGGCAATAAGGTAGTCACATGTTCCCTATCTCAGTCATCCTGCTGATTTATTTAAAGGACATACATAACAACAATAATAATATAGTTAATGTCTTTACTGCATGTATTTCTAGCACCAGATGTATTGCATGGAATCAAATTGGTTATGTATTGACAGTAAAAGGTGAAGACCTTTATCTGGTTAATCAAGTTAGTATAGATCAAAAACTGAATACAGGCTACTTAATCTTTTTGAAAAAATAAATTTGCTGCCAATTTAAAGCATTGCCTAAATGCTTTAAAGTTCACCTAAATGCAGGAAAGTTCACCTAAAATCTGTTTGTTTGTGTTCTTTTCATGAGAAATAGAAGATTTAACAATGTTGTGCCTGAATTCCCACAACCAACTGACCTGAAAGGCAGCTGACCCCTTTATGAGTCATGTAGTCTCTAATTCTTCATGGTTGCTACCGTTCCCTATTGCTTCTTCACACAAAGCTTTATTCAATTATGTCTGCTTGATCTCTGTAAGCACCTGAATTTCTGATCCCTGTATAGTGTTGAGGGAACCACAGAATCCTTTTCGAAAGAGAAAAATAATAATCAACCTTGGGTCTTTAATTATCTGATGTAACTGTAACTTATGATTTCCTATTGGACTAACCCAGTGGTCTAAGATGGCCTCTAATTCCTCCTCTTTGGAATGCTTATCAGAAAATTGCTGCTGACTCATGTGAGCAGAACAGATTGCCACCATACCAGAACCTTACACAATTCAGTTTCTGTAGTGAGGGAAATGGAGTTTTCGATAGGGAAGTCATTGGCCCTTGAATACAGAATATAGTTCTGGATCTCAGACATTGAAGAAGACCTAGCTGTGTGGGTCTGTATGCCTACAAGGTAATAATAACCTTAGACTGTGAAGTGGTACAAAATCAAGGGCAGGACTATTTGGCAAATAGATGGGGAAAAAGTGGAAACAGTGACAGATTTTATTTTCTTGGGCTCCAAAATCACTGTGGATGGTGACTGCAGCCAGAAAATTTAAAAGACATTTGCTTCTTGGAACGAAAGCTATGACAAACCTAGAGAGCATCTTAAAAACAGGGATATCACTTTGCCAAAAAAAGTCCACATAGTCAGAGCTGTGGTTTTTCCAGTAGTAATCTATGAATGTGAGAGTTGGACCATGAAGAAGGCTGAGCACTGAAGAAATGATGCTTTTGAACTGTGGTGCTGGTGAAGAGTCCCTTGGACAGCAAGGAGATCCAACCAGTCAGTCCTAAAGGAAATCAACCCTGAATATTCATTGGAAGGACTGATGATGAATCTGAAGCTTCAGTACTCTGGCTATCTGATATGAAGAAATGATTCACTGGAAAAGATCTGAATGCTGGGAAAGATTGAGGGCAGAAGGAGAAGGGGGCAACAGAGGATGAAATGGTTGGATGGTCTCACCGACTCATGGACAAACTCATAGACATGAGTTTGAGCAAACTCTGGGAGACAGGGAAAGACAGGGGAGCCTGGCATGCTCCGGTCCATGGGGTGGCAAAGAGTTGGACACAACTTAGCGACTGAACAACAAGGACTGTTTGGAGATTTTAGATAGTTATTAATGACTGAATCCGGCATATTGTCTGAGCAAATTATAATTTAATCTTTTACTTTTTCCTTTTGATAGATACAGTTTTGTTTTCTACTTACATGGAACACTAGCTCTTTAATTTTGTCATCTAATATGCTTAGTTAATTTTGCTGTGTTCTAGTAAAATTTACTATAGAAAGACTATATAGGCATGTATTGGAGAACATAATGTGAGGAGTGTTAATTTGGAAGATATTGTTAAACAATATTTGGGGTAAAATAATAAAATCTATGACCTCAAACATATATGCAGTGGCAGAACTTGAAAGAAATAATGAGTTGAAAGTTTATTAGATTGAAGATCTTGGACTCTTTAATTCGAACGTGTCTATGATCTGTATGGGCATTTCCCTTTTAATTAGTCCATGGGAGGCACTGTAGACTTTCTCAGAATGTGGGATAGATATGTTTGAGTCCATTCCCTTCTATACTTTGTAATTAACATTCGCCATCTTGGATACTGCCTTGCCTTTCTTACCAATAGGCGTTCCCACTCCATAACCTTTGGAGTCAATGAGGCCCCCGATCTGGGTGAGGTTGCAGTTTCTCTGCGTCACATACTCGATGCTGGTGGACTCCATCAGCAGGGCATAGTCAGTGGTGAGCACTCGATGGATCCCCTCATCACTGTTTTTGACCAGGGCAGTCTGCTGCCTGCTACTCATGAAAGCCCACATCTTCTCATAGGTGGATATCTTCGATTTCTGCAGGGAAACAAACACACCCGCCAGCAGAGAGTGCTGAGAAAATAGGCCCTGAAGCTATTCAAAAGCCCAGGGATTCAAACTGTGTAGGGAGGATTCTTTCTCTTTAGGTAGGAAACTAATATTGATGATCCTGGGACTTTAGTTTGGTAGTTGTCAAGGAAAAACCCTTGGGGGCGCTGAGGCAGCTATGGAGAAAAAAAGAGATCCTGCCCCATAGATGTAAGACATTGCCTTTTGCTGATTTCAGAATGGAAGAGACAACATTGGTATCAATGACAGCATTTGCCCAGTGAACTCTGGCCACTTAAGAAGACGACTTCAAGGCCCCATGGGCCAAGGGGTGACTAGATCACCCCAGGACTCTATTCATTAATTCCATTGCCTTCAACTACTTAACTTCAGTAGGCATTGTTTTACTGTTCTGGTATGTAACATTTCTTTGCAGGGACAGCCTTGGGATACATCCCAGAGTTTCTCTGCTTTATTTATGAAAGAACTGCTGATTATTCTTATCTTCTCTAGAAAAATTAGAGCAAATGCTCTTTCAAACTGAAATTCAGATCAGAAAACTCTTCTTATTGTCTTCTTATATGCCTTTTTTGTATATACTTAGTTTTAAATTCCAATTGTGGTTTAGATAATGAGGACTAAATTTTCATTTGAAAGTGTTGCATGATTTTGTTTACATTTTGTTTTGTAATTTCCATATTGTTTCAATTTTTTTTCTGTATTTGTCTTCATTTGCATCAGCACTTCCCTCTATTAATTTGAAAGATGAAAGACACTAGGGGAATTACTGATAATTTCAAGCTATCTCTAGCTCACACATTGTATATGGTACACACACACACACACACACACTCACACACACACGAGAGCTTCCTTGGTAGGCACAGGGCTTATCATCTTACCATCGCAGGGGTGTAAGATGATTTAAAACATGATTTGTGGTCGTAAGCAATGAATGAAATACCTGTGAATTCAACGCTAGCGTGGTTACTCGTGTTCAAGTGTTCCTGGGGGCTCACTCAATTCCTAAATCTATTTAAGACCTGGGTTAATGCTGTCAGCTTTATGAGTTGAGGGAGGCCAGATGGCTTTATTTTGGGTTGTTAAACATTTGAAGAGCCCCTTGAGAAAAGTCTCCTGAGACAAATAGCAATTCAATAAACAGTACCTTCTAGATACTGGTGTGTTATGGAAACCATTTTGTCATGATCAGGCCTGTGTGAATTATTCCTCACTCTCAGAGATATCTGAAAGTTGGGGTTCATGTAACCATGAAAAAGTGTTTTTTTGAGGTTGGGGTCAATGCCTAATTTGTTGGGTAATTTTAGCCTAGAAGAGTCTGATAATGCAAAATTTATAATAAAGAGCTACTTGTGCAAGTGCAAAGAGGTCAGTCTGTCTTTTGGCAGTGAATATACTGCTGGGAAAATTATTCCTCCATCACGAAACTTCCTTAAGGGAAATTTTTTTTTTTAGAATTATGAAATTTTAAAGTTGTCAAGAGACTTTAGAAACTGGTCCATTCAAACTCCTGTTTTCACAGAGGAGGAAATTTTGGTACAGAAGGTTTGGAGACTTCATGAAAGTCACAAAACTGGTTAATATGTACCATAGGTAACACTGGACCTCAGTGTTAGATTAGTCACTCAATTACAGCCAATCCCTTGGTCTTGTGGACTATACACCACCAGGCTCCTCTGTCCATGGGATTCTCCAGGTAAGAATACTGGAGTGTGTTGCCATTCCTTTCACCAGGGGATCTTCCCGACCCAGGGACCGAACCTGAGTCTGCATTGCAAGCGGATTCTTTACCATCTGAGCCACCAGAGAAGCCCCAGAGTTCAATCCCCTGCAATCTAATCAATTAATTAATGACTTTCAGCTATTAATATAATTAATGTAATTAATGACCAATAAGCATGGTCTTTCCATGCTTATTTTGGGTAGGTGAATGTCAATCTTGCTAAATTCTTCTGAGAATGATTTTCACCTTATGATCTACCTGTGACACTATAGCATATATTCATGAACTCGAATTATGCCCTGAGGTTATTTGCGATTTGGTATCATGTTAATGCAAACTAGGAGTTAGCCCCATACAAAAAATCCATGAAACATCTATTTTTCCATTATATTTAAATTTTATTAAAGATAAATACTGTAAATAGGTAGAAAATTGGATTTTTTTGTGTGTGGTCTATGGAAGCTAGAGGGCTTTCCAGGTGGAGCTGAGTGGTAAAGAACCTTCCTAACAATGCAGGAGACCTAAGAGACTTAGATTTGATCCCTAGGTCGAGAATATCCCCTGGAGAAGGGCATGGCAACCCACTCCAATGTTCTTGCCTGGAGAATCCCATGGAAAGAGGAGCCTGAAGGGCTACAGTCCATAGAGTTGCAGAGTCAGACATGACTGAAGCGACTTAGCTTGCATGCATGGAAGCTGAGGACAAGACGAAGTAAAAGATCAATTCATTCATGAGAACTAGACCACCTGGGGAGGAATCCTTCTTGGAATTTATGTACTGAAGGACATGGAAAAAGATGAGAAGATTCACCTGAAAACCTATACACTTGTTATTGATCCCAATCAAGTGTGGTTCTCAAATCATCTGCAGTGAAGGACTGTCTATGCTTTCATTCCCAGGCAGACCTATCTGGGGTCCTACTGTGTTATGGTAGGTAGGGATTCATATCACTCATACCAGGTGTGGCTCACCAGATTAAATTTTGACAGACTTCAAAGTGGTCTACATTCAAGAAGTATCCATTAATCGAGCTACAGCACTTCTAAACTCTTATTCTCATTTTATTTTTTAATCTTATTGCAGGTTGGTAACACAATGTTCCCTGAATCAACACGTGTCATATCATACTTTGATTAGCATGGCTCTGTAGAGCTGATGGGACTTCCCTGGTGGCTCAGTGGTAAAGAATCCACCTGCCAATGCAGGAGACATGAGTTGGATCCCTAGGTTGGGAAGATGCCCTGGAGAAGGAAATGGCAATCCACTCCAGTATTCTTGCCTAGGAAATCCCATGGGCAGAGGAGTCTAAAGGGCTATACTCCATGGGGTCACAAAGAGTTGAACACAACCTACTAATGGAACAATAACAACATATATAGCTGAAGGTCATTAATTAATTCAGGGTCATGAATCATGACCCTTAAGGTCATGGTCATATTTACATCTTCCTTTTTGGAGTAGAAGGTTGATCTTGGCTTGAGTTCCCTGAGGTGCTAGAAGGGAAATCTAGCTGGCATGGAGTGTGACTCACTGAGGGCAGAAATTTTCCTTGGTAAGAAAATGGTTACTTGGTGGAGGACTTGGTCAAGTAGAAGGCATATAGGGAGCATTCTAAATTTCTCTGGTCCCCTCCTGCTATGTTTACTCTAGCCTAATAGTGGAAAATATAATCGGTCAGAGAATAGCACCCTTCTGATTTCATTTAAAGTTTTCTTTCCTCTTTTAGAAAGTTGTGGGAGTGCCTTCTATTCTACATTTGAAAAACTGGGGAGCTTAGATAGAAAGACCCAGAATGTGGCTAAGAAATAACCTTTTTAGCAGTTAAAACTATCTGCAGATGGCTTGAGCACCTTAGGATATAGTGCATTTTCTACCACTGGGAACTTACAAGGAGAATTTCGCTGTTGGACAAGTTTCACTTAAGGATCCTTCAACTCCTAGGTTCTACTCTTCAGAACAGCCTTTTCACATTACTTATGCAGGTCCTGACTTCAACAACAGTGAAGTGACACCCAGGTGTCATGTTGATTAAAGAGCCAATACACAGTGAAGGTCTTTTTCCCCCTTATTTTTGAATTCCATCCTCTGTTATACTATGTTTTGCAATATTTATTTTGTTTGGTCAGAAAGTACTATTTTAAGAGTAATTAAATTAAGTTTATTTTTTTAATAGATACTTTTTAAGACACAAATCTTAATAATTCTTAAAAATAAAAGCATGCTTTATGGAACATTGTCATAAATATTAAAAGACCAAGCAAATTGTTTGAATAACAGTTTGGATGTTTCTGCACTGCTAAATCTTCTACAGTCTCAGCCTGCTAAATTGCTCTAAATAATATATGTTTAAAAAGAAGAAATAGTGATTGCATTTTATTTCATTGAATATGTCAAAGGTTAATTAGAAGATTTGTAAAGTACTCTGAGCTTATCAAAAATCACTAAAACTGAAAAGTTCTCATTTATCAAATCTGAAATTCTTTAGTTTTTTTTTTTTTAATCTTACAGGGGTTAAATCAAGGTTTAAATACATTTATTTTGTCTAGTTAAACCTGATTATATGGCTATTCTGATGCTGCTGAAAGGCTGTTGGCAAAGAATAAGTGTTTTTTTTCATCTAAAATTTGTTGTAAGGGAGTATAAATATATCACCATTTGATGACTTGTTTATTTCTCTTTTTCCTCTCATAATTCTTGCAAGTTAAACACTCAATGGGAAATGATTTTACAATTGGTCTCTGTACACTTAAAAACTGCTTATTGAAAATAGTAATAATAACCAACACATGCAGTGTTTACCGTGTGCCCACAATGATTCAAGCACTTTGCATTATTAATCCATTTAATCGTCACAGTGTTCATATGAGAAAGATAGCATTATTATTTCTCCTTTACAGATGAGGAAACAGAATGCCACATACAGAAAAGAGGAACTAGAACCCGGCCCTAGCAATCTGGCTCTAGGGTATGTGTTCTTAACTCATAGGGAATCAACCATTTGTTTTAACACACAGACCATCAAAATTATGACTTGGCTGACATTTTAACAGCATTAACACATTTTCTAAAAAAAATAATTGCAGTAAAAAGCTGTGGCATCTTTCTATTATAACTAGCGCTGCTGCAATTCTTGTAGCCATCACACAATTCATGGAAACAATTTACATGAATTTAGACGGCTTATATTTGTTTAGACAAAAAAAAAAAAATTAGTGTTTTGGGAACTGCAACAGTTGTAACCTGAAAAGAAACGTAGGTATTGTTTATATTTTTTCTTTTAACAGCATTTTCTATTTCATATAGTTTCATTGGTTTCAGTTGCAGCATTTTTACTATAATAACAGGTAAAATATGTGTGAATTGTGGAGTGTAATACAATCCTAGACTGATAGTATGTGCATTTTATAGACCTAGCCCTCTAATATTTTATTTTTACTGAAATACACATTATCACATTATTTCTTCAACCAGGTTATAGGACTTCTACAGTAAAGATGTGTAATCCCATTATTTAGTAGAATGAATAACTACAATTCTACTTCAGGCCAACACATATAAAGATTTTATATATATATATACATACACCTATTTATACACTTATTTTTACATATATCCATGACCCCACACAAATACACTAAGGGTTGATTATTGATATTTGATTTTTGTTATCTTGTAAACAAATGCTCTTATAAATATGGTAAATACATACTTATAGAACAAATAAAATACCAAAGACAATTACATTTCAAAATGTCATCTCCAACTTACTTTTATTTTAGATAGACATTGATTAAAAAAAAAGAAATGGGACTTCCCTGGTGGTACAGTGGAAAAGAATCCACCCCCCAGTGAAGGGGACACAGGTTCGATCTCTGGTCCAGGAGAATTCCACGTTCTGTACGGCAGCTAAGCCTACGCGGCACAACCACCGAGCCTGTGCTCTAGAGCCAGTGCTCTGCAACAGAAGAAGCCACTTGCACCATGAGAAGCAATGAGAAGCCCATGCACCACAGGTGGGGAGTAGTCTCCGCTCACTGCAACTAGGGGAAACCCACGCAGCAACAAAGACCCAGTGCAACCGCAAATAAATAATAAAATTAAAAAAATTTAAAAACCTTAAAAATCAATCAAAGACACAGAAATTAGCCACGCAGGCATCCAAACTTGTAAAACAGATACATCAGAGGTGAACAGTTGCCTTAAAAGCGATCATTTCCCTTAACACACGATTGAAGCGAAGTGAAAGTTTCTCAGTCACCTCCACCTCTTTGGGACCCCATGGACTGTAGTCCACTAGGCTCCTTTCTCCATGGAATTCTCCAGGCAAGAATACTGGAGTGGGAAACCTTTCCCTTCTCCAGGGGACCTTCCGGACCCAGGGATTGAACTTTGGTCTCTCGCATTGCAGGCAGATTCTTTACCATCTGAGCCACTAGGGAAGCTTAACACATGATTAGATATATTATTTCACTAAATAATAAGTTATCCTGGATTTTTAAAAATGTGATTTAATTTACAAAAGTCATTTTGAAGAAAGCATTCTCAGATGAAAGCATTTATACTACAGCGAGGGGCCTCTATCTTTCAAATGTATTAATATATAATATGATCATTCCAGTTGATTATGCTCTTACCTTGAATTGACAGAAAGTTATGACATTTGCAGAATCTCCTAGGTTTTTAAAAATTCATGTGTTCCCTTTAACAATTTCCCTCAGTGGGATTTAAACACCTTTGCTAAAACATTTTTCATGTTTTTCTCCTGTCCAGAATTAAAGATTGGTCCCTTACAGGCAATGTATCAGGCACTGAAACAGGTTAACTTTAATTGACCTCATGGATTTCTCCCTAAGCAATACATTTTTAAACTATAGGTACTTGGCAGTTTGAACATTGATGGCAGGATTGGCTGGACCTTTCAAACAAGAGCTAATAGCTCCTATGTGAAGAGTTCCTTCCTCTGCAGACAAGTTTGTGAAATGTCTTTCATTTTGTGCTTCGTTACATGACTATTTCTGTCTGAAACCCGTCTGCCCATAATGCCTCATTGCTTCAGAGGCACTGGTGCAGTAACTTTCTTGAAATATCTTTTGAGTTAATGAAAGCACCTAGCTACTCTCTGGAAGGAGATTATAAAGGTTAGAGACTCCCTTATTCCCACAGCAGGTCCAAAGTCCCCAGACCATGAAAGCCAGCAATGACAAACCTGTTACGATTTTTTAAAAATCTATTTTATTCAAGTCATTTTAGACTGAACCACGATCTAATCTATGTAATCCTCTGACTTGGGTCTGAGATGATTTTTACAAGGCTAGCTTCAACTGAGAGTCATTTTTCACATGAGTATTTTGTATTCTGGGTTCACAAGGACTTTTCCTATGTTCACACCACTTCCTGTCTGCATAAGGCATGCTACCTAATCACATGCTGTATTGTATTTAACAGGTCTGTGTCCATCTTGTCTCTTTATTGCTATTCAGGTCTTTAAGCCTTGAGCAAAATTTTATATCCTCCCTTTCCTATCTCTTACAGTACCAACTTCAAGTACTGGTCAAAGTGGAGATCCTGGAAAAATATCTAAATTGAACTGAATTGAGTTGAACTGCCTCATTCTTCTTCTCAGCTGAATTCTAAGGGCAGCCTCACCATCTGCTGCTTATCTACCATCTGGAAGTGGTTCTTCTGCAAATGCCTGTATGTGCTCAGCAAAGCTTCCAAGGACTAAGTTTTTCATCTGACTTGGCCTCTGAAAGTCTTTGAGATTTGGGCACTGGCACTCTCTGGAATTTTTCTGTCCAGTACCAGAAGTCACACTGCCTAGGGATTGCTGACGGTTAGGAATCTGAGCAAAGACCAAACAAGAGAGTTTTTTTTTTTTTTTTAATTCAGAAAGTTGAAAAAGTAGGACTAATAGCTAGGAATAAGTATTGGATGCTAATGGTGATGATGTTGTAAGTGATAATTATAATAATTTTTAGCATTTTTCTTTTTTTTTATTTAACAGTTTTCATGTTTATAATTTGCCAATTAGTATTACAAGCACACTACCTCTATTAAGTTATGTATTTCTTAAAATAACATTTCAAGGTACAGAGGATTTAATAACTTACCAAGGTCTATATAGCTAATAGGGCTTCCCCGGTGACTCAGCAGTGACCGAGTAGTAAAGAATCTGCCTGCAATGCAGGAGACGCAGGTTCTATTCCTGGGTCAGGAAGATTCCCTAGAGGAGGGCATGGCAACACATTCTAGTACTGTCTGGAGAATCCCATGGTCAGAGGAGCCTGGCGGGCTACAATCCATAGGGTCACAAAGATTTGGACATGACTGAAGCCACTGGGCACGTATGCACGCATACAGCTAGTAAGCAGTAATATCAGAATTTGAACCCAGGCTATCTGGCTCTAGAACAAAGCTTTCCTCTAAGTTTTAATTTTATACTAGTTATATCTCCTGAAAAGACTGGCTGGGATCCCTAATCTCTGAACAATGAACCCAAATCAGTATTCTTGGATGATAGTTTGCAAGAGGCATTGATAAAAACCCTTGTTTTAGGCCTTAAATGATTCTTCAACTTTTAACATGAGAATCATTTCTTCATCTAGGAGAAAGATATGAGTTGCTAAACTGTCAATGTAGACCAAAGTTTGGGCTATTCCATTTGTCCAAAGGTAACTAATGGAATTAATAATTACAAGGAGAGAAAGTAATTTTTCACACGTCCTACTTTTTACGAGACATGGAGAAGATTAGGACCTTAGTGCTCTAACATAAAAGGAGAAGTTGTCTTTGGGTGCCACTGCTCTCAACATTGTGTATAAGAGAGGAGATGGCCTTAGGAAATCTGGTCTCAAGTTATGTCCATAGATCTCGAACTGACCACTCTTGGTACCTCCTAAGATGCTGGGTTGGCCTCAGACAGTGGGGAAGGCAGGAAAGTCTATCATTCAGGATTTT
This sequence comes from Bison bison bison, assembly GCF_000754665.1. Taxonomy (NCBI): domain Eukaryota; kingdom Metazoa; phylum Chordata; class Mammalia; order Artiodactyla; family Bovidae; genus Bison; species Bison bison. The sequence continues at coordinate 3,772,980 of NW_011494940.1, forward strand.
GAAACAATTGAAAGGACCAAGCAATTCAACAATATAATTAATATCATATTAATTATATTGAGAAATATATATTATTTTAAGAAATATATATTATTATATATTATATTGAGAAACCAATATAATTAATATCATATTATCGATTAGTATTCTCTCTCGAGTAGAAAATAATAAAAGAATCTGTTTAAAAAGTTTTCTTATATGAAGTCTCTTAAAGTTCTGAATTATTAACAAACTGATTTATAAAAAGATTCCATTTAAAAATTGATAGATAGCCCAACAAGGACAAATAAAAGGTCTCCTTATACTTGGAGAATCTCCTAAAAATCTTCAACAGTCCCTGGACAGTTGATAAAACACTCTGCCTTTCTTTAACTTTGACCTGGTAATTGGTCTCGTGGTGACTGACACCCTGTCATCAAATAGGCATTATATCATCCACAGTGCTAAGGTCTTTAAGACTCAGGTGCAGATGACCCCGAGGAAGTATAATATTTAATAAGCATCATTAACTAAATGCCCTTGGTCACAAAACTTAAAATTGTTCTTTATTTTAATAGGCATTAGCATATAGGTATCTTGAGGTGTCCATCTATAAAACTTTGTGAATATACATGTATTTGAATTTATGATTTAACCCCAGTTCTTTGTGTAAATACAGTCTCTGGTGATCACTGTGATTGTTCCACATACAAATGGCTCTGTGAAGGAAAACTATTTTGGCTTCCCTGGTCTTAGACAAGTCATACCGTGACCCAGCACTTGATTAATAAATGTCAATTTATTCCCTCAGCCTTGTCTGAATTTAGATGATGAATAGTGAAACCTCATCTGAGCTATGTTTAAATAGCCTTTTTTCACATTGAAAATGAAATATCCCAAATCTGAAATATAAGGCCAGGTTGTCTACAAGAATAGCAGTCTAGATTTAAAAAAAAAAGAAGTCAATGACTTTGGATGGAAATTTTAGTGAGCAACTTCTGGTCACATTTTTCAAGCAGTGTGTGTATGTGTGTGTGTGTGGTATGTGTGTGTGCTCAGTTGTGTTCTACTCATTGCAACCCCATGAACCATAGTCTCTCAGGCTCCTCTGTCCAGGGGATTTACCAGGCTAGAATACTGGCTGCTGCTGCTGCTGCTAAGTCGCTTCAGTCGTGTCCGACTCTGTGCGACCCCATAGACGGCAGCCCATCAGGCTCCTCCATTCCTGGGATTCTCCAGGCAAGAACACTGGAGTGGGTTGCCATTTCCTTCTCCAATGCATGAAAGTGGAAAGTGAAAGGGAAGTCACTCAGTCGTGTCCGACTCTTAGCGACCCCACGGACTGCAGCCTACCAGGCTCCTCTGTCCATGGGAGTTTCCAGGTAAGAGTTCTGGAGTGGGTTGCCAGTGCCTTCTCCACTAGAATACTGGAGTGGTTGCCATTTCCTTCTCCAGGGGATCTTCCTGACCCAGGGATCAAACCTGCATTTCCTGAATTGGCAGGCAGATTCTTCACTACTGGTGCCACCTGGGAAGCCCTTTTCCAGCAGAACCTCTACTAAAAGCATCTCCTGCTTGTGTCCTAGAGACCAAATGTGAAGGGTTAGTGCACTTTGCTTATGGATTTTAGTAATTTCCATCATCCTTTTCAGCTTTTAACTGCCTATTCTTCAGCTGTGAAACAACTTAGAATCATCTTGAAAGCAAAGAGTCGGCTTTACCATTTGGATGTGCCGAAGGGATGTTTTGGGGATATTGAGGGGACAAAAGCACATTGTGTGATGAAAAAATGCTTCTTAGAAATTTCCTTGTGACCGAGTATGAATGGAACCCATGTGAGCAAGGGTCATTACATCCCCAACAGTAGATCAGAATGTGCTAAGCTAGACCAGGTAAAGGAAGCTTTCCTTATTGATTCCACAACCTAAGAGAGATACTGTCTTTGATTAAGAGAGAAAGGGAAGGAGGGACACCGTAATGGCACAGCAGAGGTGATGCATTAATGCAGAGCCAGGTCAGAACTGAGTCCTTGTGACTTTAACTGCTGTCACTCAGTGACAGGGTGGAACTTCCCTGAGAGCTAAAAGGCTGGCATGTTTCTTTCCCTTGCAGAATAATCCAGCTTAAAATCCCCGAGTGTGGATCCCTCTGAAGCTTTCTGACAGCTTGCCTCCCTCAAGGGGAAAACTAAATCGGATGTAGTCCTTGTTCTCTTTTTGCAAATAAATTTCTTCTTGATAAATAGGGTTGCTGGGCTATGAGATAACTTGTAAATCGAGGAACATAGAACGGCTTCTCTTCCTCTGTGGATCTCTCTGTATCCTTCCCGCTATGGTCTGAATGTTTCCCCCACAAATCCATATGTTAAAATCCTGATGCTCCAAGGTGATGGCATAAGGAGGTCAGATGTTGGGGAGGTGTTTAAGTCATGAGTATGGAGCCATGAATGCGATTAGTGCCCTTATAAAAGAGGCTCCTAAAAGACCTTTGCCCCTTTTACCACAGGAGGACACAGTATGAAATCTGCAACCTGGAAGAGAGCCCTCATTCAACCATGCTGGAGCCCAATCTTGACTTTCAGCCTCCAGAATTGTGATAAATAAATGTCTGTTGTTTATAAACTTCCCAGTCTGATATTCTGTTATAGCACCTTGCACAAATAGACTTCTTCACCTCCCTCCCTTCTTTTTCTTTTTCCTTTCTCTGATAGAATTCATCTCTCTTAGATTTCATCAGTGCATTTGCTCATTTATTAAAAACATGTTTTTTGAGTTCTACTATCCTTTACTAGGTATCTATTATGTTCCAGGTACTGTTTTAGGTTCTGAGGATATAAATGACAAACAAAAGAGACCAATTGTCTATCCTCAAGATGCTTGTCTTCTAGAACTCTCTGAAGTTTGACTGAACTCTGGCTCTCCCATCAATAGCTTTATAAATTTGTGGCGAGTTATTTAATGGAGCTATGCCTCATTTCATCTCAATTCCAAAGAAAGGTAATGCCAAAGAATGTTCAAACTACCACACAATTGCATTCATCTCACACGCTAGCAAAATAATGCTCAAAACTCTCCAAGCTAGGCTTCAACAGTATGTGAACAGTGAACTTCCAGATGTTCAAGCTGTATTTAGAAAAGGCAGGGGAACCAGTGATCAAATTGACAACATCTGTTGTATCATCAAAAAAGCAGGAGAGTTCCAGAGAAACATCTACTTCTACATTATTGATTACACCAAAGCCTTTGATTGTGTGGATCACAACGAACTGTGGAAAATTCTTAAAGAGATGGGAATACCAGACCACCTGACCTGCCTCTTGAGAAATCTGTATGCAGGTCAAGAAGCAGTAGTTAGAAATGGATATGGAACAGCAGACTGGTTCCAAATCGGGAAAGGTGTACATCAAGGCTGTATATTGTCACCCTTCTTATTTAACTTATATGTAGAATATTCCATGCAAAATGCTGGGCCGGATGAAGCACAAGGTGGAATCAAGATTGCCAGGAGAAATATCAATAACCTCAGGTGAGAAGATGACATCACTCTTATGGCAGAAAGTGAAGAGGAACTAAAGAACCTCTTGATGAAAGTGAAAGAGGAGAGTGAAAAAGTTGGCTTAAAACTCAACATTCAGAAAACTAAGATCATGGCATCTGGTTCTATCATCACTTCATGGCAAATGGATGGGGAAACAATGGAAACAATGAGAGACTTTATTTTGGGGGACTCCAAAATCACTGCAGACGGTGATTGCAGCCATGAAATTAAGACTCTTGCTCCTTGGAAGAAAAGCTGTGACCAACCTAGACAGCCTATTATAAAGCAGAGATATTACTTTGCCAACAAAGGCCCGTATAGTCAAACTATGGTTTTTCCAGTAGTCATGTATGGATGTGAGAGTTGGACTATAAAGAAAGCTGAGTGCTGAAGAATTGACGTTTTTG
>NW_011494940.1:3777002-3782002 GCF_000754665.1 Bison bison bison
CATCCTAAAGGAAATCAGTCCTGAATATTCATTGGAAGGACTGATGCTGAAGCTGAAACTCCAATACTTTGGCCCCCTGATGTGAAGAACTGACTCATTGGAAAAGACCCTGGTGCTAGGAAAGATTGAAGGCGGGAGAAGGGGATGACAGAGGATGAGATGGTTGGCTGACATCACCGACTTGATGGACTTGAGTTTGAGCAAGCTCCTGGAGTTGGTGATGGACAGGGAAGCCTAGTGGGCTGCAGTCCATGCAAAGAGTTGGACATGACTGAACAACTGAACTGAAAGGGCGACTGAAGTGAACTGAACTGATGCCTCATTTACTTTCCTACTAGTGGCTCAGAAGGTAAAGAATCTGCCTGCAATGCAGGAGACCTAGGTTTGTTTCCTGGGTTGGGAAGATCCCTTGAAGAAGGGCATGGCAACCCGCTGCCGTATTCTGGCCTGGAGAATCCCATGGTAGAGGAGCCTGTCAGGCTATCATCCATAGGGTTGCATAAAGTGGGATATGACCTAAGTGTCTTAGCACACATGTGTATATGCCTCATTTTCCTCATCATACAATGGGGATAATATTAGCTTTTTCCTCAGTCTCCCTTTATAAGGATGCTGCTACTGCTAAGTCACATCAGTCGTGTACAACTCTGTGCAACCGCATAGATGGCAGCCCACCAGGCTCCTCTGTCCATGAGATTTTCCAGGCAAGAACACTGGAGTTGCCATTTCCTTCTCTGATGCATGAAAATGAAAAGTGAAAATGAAGTTGCTCAGTCGCATCCGACTCTTAGTGACCCCATGGACTGTAGCCCACCAGGCTCCTCTGTCCATGGGATTTTCCAGGCAAGAGTACTGGAGTGGGTTGCCATTGAAAATGAGATAATATATTTAAAGTGTTTAGGAGCAGAGTGTGTGGCTATGAGCTAGTGTGTAATGCATGCTTCTCATCTCCCTGTCATTGTTTGTACTCTCATCACGGTGTTTGTCCCTGAGATGCTTATTGTCTCGTTTGCCCAGTCACCCAAGAAACTTTTACTTGTGCCTCATTTTCAGGACCAGGAAGCAAGCAGGAGCCTGCTCTGAAAATGCCCAGGGAGCAGCAGTTGTGAGACTAGCGCCGAATTATTTCAGTGAAAAGCACTATCCAAGAATACCTTAATATATTGACCCAGTGGGCTGCCATCTATGGGGTCACACAGAGTCGGACACGACTGAAGCGACTTAGCAGCAGCAGCAGGGTCCTACCAGGTGATGTGGGGACCAACACTTTTTATATTTAGAAACATGCGAGCAGAAACAAATCAAAATAAGGTTAAAGGATACTGTGTGAATCCAGTGATTGATTGGACAGTGGCAGAGTCAGATCTATGGCTTTTTCAAAGCATAGGCTCTCCCTCTTTTTATATTTATGATGTGCATCTTAGTAAGCAGTATTCTTGCCAGGAAAATCCCATGGACAGAGGAGGCTGGCGGGCTACAGTCCATGGGGTTGCAAAGAGTCGGACATGACTGAGCACACGCTCTATGTATACCATACTATACTATAGTAATCGTAGAATCTTCTCTGCTTCTACTTGCCCCTTTCCCAATACTCTAAAACTTTCTGATATTGGTGAAAGAGGTAAGTCATTTCAGACATTTTTTCAGACATACTCAATTCTACTTTAGCAGTGTCCCTCGGTCCTATATGCCTTGCAGGTCACTTTCCTGGTTTCTGACATGTATTGTGATGAATTACTAGCTGGGGGTAGCTTATGTTTCTTCACACTATTGATTTTAGGAAAATTTAAGCTTTCACAAAGTTGGAAAACCAATATTTAAAGTCATTTGTCCTGAAAACAACACTTGTCCAAAAAAGAAACAATCACCACACTTTATACCTTCATTAAATCAATGACATATTTCTTTAAAAAACAAGTGTTTAAAAAATCATTTTTTTTAATAAAGAAAAAGAAAATCCTAACATTTTAAGATTACTCTGTTTTTTATAAACCTCTGGGTATAGTGTACTCTTTTTATGAAGATTTTTTTTTTTTGAATGTGGACCATTTTTTAAAAACTTTATTGAATTTATTAAAATATCACTTCTGTTTTATATTTTGTTTTTTGTTTTGTTTTGTTTTGTTTTTGGTTCTGAGGCATATGGTATCTTAGCTCCTTGACCAGGAATCAAACCACACTCCCTTCATTGGAAGGTGAAGTCTCAACCACTGGATTGCCAGGGATGCCCCCTAGTTTACTCTTAAAACAAGTTTTTATTTGTTTATCTATTACTGTTCGTTATTGCTAAACCACATGTACTGCATAAGTAATAGATGGGAGCCTGGTGAGCTACAGTCCATGGGGTCATGGAGAGTCAGACACAACTGAGTGATTAACACAAACACATATACAATACCAATTTTTGTGAACTGTTATATCAAGATGTGTTCACTTTTTTTAGCCTTAATATTTTGTCTCTACTTTAATATTCTCCACAAGTCAGAGTAGTCCGCTTGGTCCTGGGGTGGCAATTTTTCATAATCCGGGTGTGAAATGTTGACAAAAGTGTTCTTAGAGTTTATTTTGGTTACAATTGTTGTTTTCCTTCCCCGCTCCCACCCCCCACCCCGCCCCACCCCCACAGGCACAATTACCTCTTCCAAGAAGGTCCTAGCCTATCTCTGTCTTAAACCAAGTGTATGATTTTGAGCAGATAATTTAGCTTCTGAGAGTTTTGGTCTTTTCATGAGTAATGTGAAGGTCTAAATCTTTCTGATCTCTAAGGTTTTTTGCCATCTCTAAAGGTTTCTGGATCTATTAAAATCCATATTTTCCCCCATGGGAGATACAGTATCTGAGATTTGATAATAAAACCACTACAGCTTATTCTGTATGCAAGGCTGAAATCAGTTTCATTACTCTGGGTAAGTCATTAAAAGACATGAACAACAAAATGTACTTGACACTAAAACTCTATTGATTCTAGCTTAAATCTCCTTTGGTGCCTCAGGAAGCTCTCTAGGCTATGGGGAAGGCTTCAGGCTATACTGGGAGCAGTATCCCTGCTGGTGCAGATGCAATATTAGACTGGAGTCTCCTGGGATATTTTTGGATTTAATTCTCCAAATAAATTCCACTATCAACACATTTACTTGTCATCTGCTCCTGTCTCATCCAGTATAGAACACAATGAATCAAACAATGATATTCACACATTTTGATTGGAATTTCAGATTAACTGAACTTTATTTTGTGAGTTCCATGTATGAGTCATTAATTAATGAATGTAAAGGTAAGAAAAGATATTGAAGGTACTGATATGTGAAACTGAGTGTATTAAATCGAGGATAGAAGGATTGATATCTAAATGGTGTAAAGGCAAGAGAAAAATGCTGAAGGAAGAGATATGTGGATCTGAGTGTACTATATTGGGGATAGAAGAACTGATATCTAGATGAACTGAAAAAATTGCTTTACACTGACTGCTGTGGGCACCTGGGTTCTTTGTAATCAGATTATCTCATTACCATTTTATTTTATAAAAAAGTTACCTAAAAAAACTTTTTTTTTTTTGGACAGACTCTTATTCCACACCCTCTTTCCATCAGTATGAGATGACCATTGAGAATATACTGTTAGTTCCTTACCTTGAAGAAGGTCATTGTTGATCCATCTCTGACGGCCCCATATTCTATCTTGGTTTGTTTTGCCAAATCATCCGCTGAATCAATGGGGGATTCCATTCGCTCTACTGTCAAGAAGGCGGCCAGATTGGCAGTGTAGGATGAAATGATGATTAGGGTGAAAAACCACCATATCCCTCCAACTATTCTGGTCGAGAGAGCTTTGGGCATCAACTCTGATCCTGTGATGGTATCACCAGAGTAAGAGTGTTAAAGAGAGGTATAAGAAGGGAGAAGACTCATGATTCAACAGTAGTCTAGAGAGATAATGCATTTTTGTGACTCAAAATCATAAATCTATCAAACATTTATTCTCTTGTGTGGAGGTGAACAGATGTATCTTTTTAGAAAATGAAGTAAAATCTAAATGATCTTTTATCATTTATCACTGCTGCTGCTTAAATGTGATTTATTTCCATTTGATGGTTTTAATGGTTTTAACCCTGAGATATTCTATGTCTAAAATTTATAAACAGTTTAGTTGCTTAGATTTGAGTTTGTTTGCTTGTTTTTGCTGAAAAATCCTCAGACTTCTGGCCTTTTTGTACTGTTTAATATACATCTTATTGTGTGAAATAAAATGTTCTAGGTTGTACAACAGTGAAAGCTTTAAAATGTTAACATTAACATTTTATTTAATATTAAAGAATGGGAGAAACTTTCAAAAGATTTACATATTATGCTATTTATCATATGCATTTAATAAAACACTGTTTTACAAGTCAGATGATATTGGATGTAACTGTACTTGACAGATGATGAATCATTCTTTTATTGTTTTATGTTATTTTTGAAGTCAAAATTATTTTTTTAATGTTGATTCTTGTTTAACTGAAAATAATATATTTACTGAAAAGGCACAATTTTGTCCTCAAATAAAGTACAATTTAATTATACTTCAAAGACTGGCTATTTTGCAGGTGGAAAGGGGCCCTTCTTGGTAAAAAACACTCATTTTAGGTGTTATCAGATGGTTCCTGATTATTTGTAAAAAGGTAACATAGTTATGACCAACCTAGATAGCATATTCAAAAGCAGAGACATTACTTTGCCAACAAAGGTCCGTCTAGTCAAGGCTATGGTTTTTCCTGTGGTCATGTATGGATGTGAGAGTTGGACTGTGAAGAAGGCTGAGCACCGAAGAATTGATGCTTTTGAACTGTGGTGTTGGAGAAGACTCTTGAGAGTCCCTTGGACTGCAAGGAGATCCAACCAGTCCATTCTGAAGGAGATCAGCCCTGGGATTTCTTTGGACGGAATGATGCTAAAGCTGAAACTCCAGTACTTTGGCCACCTCATGCGAACAGTTGACTCATTGGAAAAGACTCTGATGCT
>NW_011494940.1:3787002-3803408 GCF_000754665.1 Bison bison bison
TAGCAGGTTGCTGACACATGGTGGTGTTAAGGTGAATACGTTATTTACAGCAAGAAGCGGGGCACACTTTGAATCAGGCACAAGGAAGTGGGCAGATAGTTCTTAATGAAACACCATTCCCTAAACCTGCAGACACCTTCTGAAAAGTATACAGTGTCTCCTCATCAAGTCTTAAGGAGGCTAGGATAACAGCCTTGTAGTTTATCCCATAATAATGGCATCCAAGTCATTACTACGCCTTCTCCACAGCTGCAGGGCACACAGTGCAGGTTCCTGTGAAGCTTATGAATAAAGCTTTAATTGACAATGCCATGCCAATACATTTTAATTACTGTTTCAACAGTATAATTAAGTTTTGAATTTATACTCTCTTATAACCATAGAAGTTTGCTGAGCCGAAGAACCTGATACCGATGTTAAGAAACCTACTACTTGAAGCAGTACACAGGGTAAAAATGCCACTACTTAAACAGTATCAATGGTGCTTGTACAATAATTTAAGAAAATTAATTGCCATACATTAGGAGGGCTGTGCCTTCAAAAGCAGAAGTTTCTCTAAACAGCTCATAAAACCTGGCCACCACCAGCCCCGTGATATTCTGGCATCTCTCCCCTGTATGTCCTCTGATGAATGAACCCACCACTTCTTTCTTTGGAATGCTGCATCTCACTTGGTCCTGTTTCAGTATTTCAGACTTTGCAGCTCAAAGTGAACAATTAATCTAGTTTTCTATGGCAAAAAAGAAAACTGTCCAAACAGCAATGCGATTCTGCCTGCTCTGCAGAGATATTTTAGATTCTTTCTTTCTGGGATTCTGAGTGACTCGGAGAGTGTGTGGAGTGAGGAATATTAAATAGTGATTTGATGCTGTGCTGTAGCACTCTGACTTTTCATAATGCAATAGATCTACCTGTTGCCTGGATGCAGATATTTCAGCTTGAAATTCCTAATGTCTGCTTAAAGATAGCCAGTGTGACAGCAATGTCATCACCAGGAAGCCTGGTAGAAAGATTAATTCATGGCCTATACCAATGATATGCTGAAGCTGCTCTCCTCACCTGATTCCAATTTTAGTAAAATGACAGAGAAAGGGGCAAATGTGCTTAGAATTTATGTCAAAACTTGCATCTCGAAGAGTTATACTGAAATACAGAGGCTCATTTTGGTTTTATGTTCATATACGCCAAGCTTTTACTTGAATGGAAGATATAGAATGATTCTCATACTAAAGACTTCTAATTAAGGGATTCTTTTTATGACTGAGAACGGATATCAGGCTACATCAACAAGAGGGAGATCTTTTAATGGAGAAAGCCCTCAATCTTGTAATGTAACTGGTTGGGTTTATAGTATAACTGTAGAGCTACAGTCAAAGGTTTTCTTGATTTTTCTTTGCCAGAAGCCAAATTAAAAAAATGTCCATTTTAAGAAGATAAACATAAATTGTAAGATGTAAGCAGACATTATTTCTGGATATTAGTCTATCTAAATTGTATGTATTTGATGGACATAATTCCTTGGGATTAAATACTTTGCAAAAAGTAATTTAGAAAATGTCAACCACAAAGCAAAAACACTGACATGCACATTTGTAACAAGTCATAGTAACTAAAAATTTTTGTATGGTTTTTCCTTAGTTTGTCTAACTTTATAAATCAATTCAGTTCAGCAAATGGTTTGTAAGCTTCTGTCTAGTGAGAACATAAGCCCAAAAGCAGTGATGAGCTTTATTTTTCCCTCTAAAAGGACAAGAAAGTGTATACTTCAAAACACAAATTCAAAAGCCTCTCTAGAGCTAACAGTGATTAGGAGATTAACTGTTTTTCATTTCTATCTCACTAACTTTGAATGCAAACCACTAAGATGATAACAGAAAGTCATTTTCCATCTTAGCTCACTGACGTAGAGTGACCAAGTTCATGGTCTCAGGCTATGAGGATGGGAAGTCAAAGCGAATCGGCACACTTATTTAACCAAGATTTGTCTTGGGGAATCACATCCAAGATGTAGTTAGTGGCTTTATGAACTGGAAGCAGAAATGGATTCAAAGGTATGGGGAAGATGAATATAGTTGAGAATGCAATCCCCGTGACAGTGCACCTGTGCACTGCAGGGAGTTATTTTTTAAATTTTTTTTATGTTTTACCACCATGCTGTGTGAAAGATTGCATTTGATGTCTGATACTTTCACTTCCAAGACCCAGAATGAGAAGAAAGACAGTGAGAAGGGAGTAATAAGGATAATAAGCTAAATAAAGAAAAAAACCTGGTCTACAAAGTGTACTGTTGGTGAGTAGGAATCCTGAGTAAATAGCATTGATTGGGGGAGAAACAAGGCTGCTTCTTTTAATTTTTTGGCCACACTTCACAGCATATGGGACCTTGTTTCCTGGCCAGGGACAGAACCTGCATCCCGGCATTGGAAGCATAGAATCGTAACTACTGGACCATCAGGGAAGTCCTGGAGGCTGTTTTCTTCATTGAAAGAGAGTTAGAAAATGTAGGGCTCTGGATCACCAGAAGCTTACAGAGGAACAGATAACATAAGGAAGGGAAAGCTACTTAATGCTACATTCGTTTGGTAGTAAAAATAAGGCAACTTAAAGACACACTTGGGGTCAAATGTAAACAAATACTTTGAAATTGTCTGTGAGAACTGCTGGATGCTGTTGACATGGTTTTCTCTTGCTGATTTGGGTCAAGTCAGTGTGATAAATGTTGTAATTGCTTGGTCATCAACATTGTCTTGACTGCTCTACTCATCAGCATCACTGCCTAGATAAAGCAATGAACTAGGGAGTATGGACACTCACTTCTCTGTTACCTTCTGCTGCCTGGATTGCCCCACTAGTCCTAAAATCACCCAGCAGGTGTGGGCCCTGAATAGAGGAATGGAACATCGAGCCAGCACAAGATTTCTTAACTATCGTCAGATGGCACATCACCTTAAGGCAAGCATTTATTAAATGACCATTCTAAGGCAGTATGTATTTCACTTAGGAGCAAGTAATGAGACATGCACCTCCAAAGGTGAGTGATTCGTCTTTGAAAATTAGACATTCAAAGCAATATCATCTTTAATTATTTAGAGCACAGTTTTTCCAACTTGATGCTATTGACATTTTGGGGATACGTTTTTGTCATAGGGGGCAGGACTGTTCTGCACACTGCAGGAGGTTTAGCTACATCCCTAGACTCTATCTACCAGATACCAGTAGCATCCCCCATCCTCTGTTGTAACAATCAAAAGCTATTTCCAGACATTGTCAAATGTTCAATGGGGGGTAAAGTCTCTCCTAGTTGAGAACCACTGATTAAGTATTATCAAAGGATAATATCATTCTACATACTGCCCCTATATTATTTTCTGAGGTAAGACACATAGAAAGAAAGCTTTGGTAATTATTTAAAATTAATATCTGGACAAAATTTGGAAAACAATCTAGAGTTTGGTAATGGTATAGTTTATGAGGTATAGAGAACTTCCAAACATTCATTTCATATTGAATATGTCTCACTCATATGCGAAAGCATACATTAATTTGCTTTAACTGTGTCTGCAAAGGACCTGTAAAACCTTTCTCAACTAGGTTATTTTTCTAAGTTTTCTTTATAATTGTGCCAGAGAAAGAGTTACCCGGCATTAATCAAAATCATGCACTGAACAATGATGAAGGACTAGGATGAAGAAATATTTCTCTTAGAAATTCCTAGAGGGAAAACAAAAATTGATTAGGAAAAAGTTCACTGAGTTTTGCTGAAAGATGAAAAAGATTGAAAATGAGTAGAGGACATAAAAAAGCAATTATTTTTTTTTTAACATGGTTTGTCTAGGGATATCAACTGTTTAAGCCACAGCTGTGTTTCAAATTCAGTATCAAAGGTATTTAGAATATACGATCTACTGAATGGTATAAAATCCTTTAAAAAATTGTGTGGAACAGAATGGTTAAATGTACAGTTATTTCAGAAAATAAAATCTAAACAGAATCACCAGAGTAGCACAAAGATTTCATGCCTCCAGTGTATGTGTAGCTAATCTTTCCTTTTCATAGTTATTTCTAGAATTCTCTTGTTAACTAATTTTTTAAAAATAAATTTTATACAATTTTCAAAGTATTTGTCTTTATTCTTGAAGACTCCATGATCTTATTTAATCCAGTGTTTTTTATTTGCTAAAACAGTTCCTGGCTGACTTTTTTTCTATTTTGCTTATTATTTGCAAATATTCCAGGGGTCAAGTATCCATACACCATTTTCCTCTTCCTGTTAAATTGCTTTAGCTATGGCTTTGTGGCAATATAATTCATGGAAAATGGGTAAATAACCATTGTATGTTGCTTTAAATACTGATAAAATTAAGTTAGTATAAAACTTAGTGATCTTACTATTTTTTAAACGTACCTTTATAAATAATTAGAAGATATTCATTTACAGAGTGGCTTTTATGAGGGAGCATGTGACAAAATAGAACATCAGGCAAAACTAAATGAATAGTTTGACGTTCATGATCTCTGTCTACCTCTAGAGCACACAGGTCAACCTGAGACTGACCTAGATCTGTGGGAAGTTCAGTGATTCTCTAACTTACCTTGCAATCACAAAAAGCACACAACTGACTCCTAAGCAGGCTAAGAGGACATACATCCAAATGTCAGGAGACAGGGGGTTGAGGAAGGAGAAGACCCCTGGATTAGTGCCATTGGGCTTCCGGTAGAGAATGCTGATGCCTAGGGTCATGAAGGGTTTGGAGAAGTCGATGACTTTTTCCCGCACGTAGGTGATGGTAAGAGGAGCCACCGCCAAGTCAGCCTTCTGCAAAAGCAAGTTTGAAATTGTCCCTTTAGCTGTCTAGCTTCCGAGAGAATGTCTAGACTTTTCCTGGTTCTCCTGATTCCTATTCTCAACTCCAAAAACTTCTCACACGTGAAGCTTCTATGATGATTGACTCTGACATTAAAACAGTTGACTTACACAGTTATGTTTATGAAATAGTATTTGTTACCAAAGAGAAACCAGAAGGTGTGAAACACACACACACACACACGTATATATGTATGGCAGGTGATATTTAGTTACTAAGTCATGTCTGATTCTTTCAACCCCATGGACTGTAGCCCACCAAGCTCCTCTGTCCGCAGGATTCCCCAAGCAAGAATACTGGAGTGGGTTGTCATTTCCTTCTCCAATATATATGTGTTGTTGCTCAGTCACTAAGTCATGTCCAACTCTTTGCGGCCCCATGGACGCAGCTCACCAGGCTTCCCTGTCCTTCACTATCTCTCAGCCTTGGCTCAAACTCAAAAACATATGTGTTAAACTCAAATATATATGTGTTCCACACACACACATTCTGAAACTAAATGGAGGGGGAAAAACTGCAGAAAAATATCTTTAAAAAAGGACGTGTGAGAAAAATAAGAAATGAGCAACTTGGTCATAAAATTAGTTGATGAGATTTTGCTTCAAGCTGCAAACTTCAGAACTCCTTATCTAATCTAAGAATCACTCACGTTTATTCTTCAGTATGAAGGATGAGCCCATAAGTTTTTATCCTCAATTTTTATCCCTGTTGCCTCCTAAGTAAGGAAACTACATTTATAGGTTGCTTTCTCCCACTTTTTAGGTCATTTTTATGATTCAAAAAAATAAAATACATCTTCTGACTCTGACTCAAACATCTTTCTCTTTTCATTTACTTCTCATTATGCATTTTTTTAGACATTTAAGACCACAGTGTAGGAGATATATTTTTGCTTACATGATCTATAAGTTCCTTGACCATTCCATTCCACTCTCCTTTGTCATTCTGAGCTCCATATTTGCCATCAGCAACGAGTTTAACATCATAAATGAAACCCAGGATGTTTGACAATTCCTTCAATAGATCCAGGCAATATCCTTCAAATCTGTCATTTCCATACAGGGGCTTATCAGATTTCCTGTACATCACATAGGGTTCTTCCTATATGAAACAAATCACATGTGAAACCCTGCTATAATGAAAGGCAGAATTTACTTACATGAGCTCCAACAACAGCCAGAAGATATAAAATATTTGAAAACGGATTTTAAGATTTGAGAATACTAAAGAAAGTCACTTCCCTTTCTGCCTTTACTAAGCTCATCTTTTGTACATCCTCTATAAATATAGAACACTTCATATGTTACTTTCTCTCCCTCTTCTCTCTTTGAGAGTTTTTTCCCCTCCACTGCTGAGGGCAGAACTGTGAGTAAACGGTGTGATAGAAACAGGATCACGTTTAAACTTTAGGTCTAGCCAAGAAGGCAGTGGAGGATCTGATGTCTGGCTGTCTGGTTTCCAGCTATGCCTACACCTAAGCTTCCAGGGCTAGACCCGCCTACCCTCCTGGCTTTTATCTATGAGCTTCACCTACTTACAAAAAGAAATCTAAATCAGCACATATATTCTCTTGTTTTTCAAATTTCCTGTCTACTAAGTACTCTAAATATTTTAATTTTCTCATTTTTCAGCTAAATTGCATCTCAGTTTCACTCTTCCCTTATTATCTACATATTTTTCCTGGCTCCCTTCAGGATATCTTATTCAAAGACCGCTTTGATGTCCCCTTTCATCATCAGTTACGTTTTCTTATTTGAACTCACCTCAGAGATCCCATTTGGTAAATTCTTTGCTTATATGATAAATCCCCTGTCCTATGAGGACATTTCCTTACAACTACATATCTCTAGCCTTATTAATTCTCATTTGACTAAGTAAAAATTTACTTTATTTTATAAAATCAAAATAGTTACTACATTACTGATCCGTCCTGTATGTTTAGGCTTATCCTCAAACAAACTGATAGAAGTAGAAAACTCTATATTTCCATGAGAAAGTTGCAGAGAAACTAGTCACCAGAAAAAAACATTTTTGTTTTGGATGAACGATTCTCGGAAACTGTTTCAGAAATAAATTTCACATGAGGACTGTCCAAAAGGTATGATTTTAGAGGCGGCCACTCCTATTTATTTCTTGGATTGCGTGTGTGCTGAGTGGCTGAGTTGCTTTAGTTGTGTCTGACTCTTTGAGACCCCAAAGACTGTCCCCCACCAGGCTCTTCTGTCCATGGGGTGCTCCAGACAAGAATACTGGAGTGGGTTGCTATGTCTTCCTCCAGGGGATCTTCCTCACCCGGCGACTGAACCCACAACTCTTATGTTCTTGCATTGGCAGGTGGGTTCCTTACCAGTAGTGCCACCTGGGAAGCACAATTCGTGGATTAGGGAGGAGCAAAGAGGGAGGAAGAACAGTCTGTGAGTGAACAGTGGCTGGATGGGGCATGATAGGATTGCAACAGAGAGCAGGCTTTTAAAAAGCAGTTAGGAAAGGACTTCCCTGGTGGCTCAGACGGAAAAGTGTCTCCATACAATGCAGGAGACCCAGGTTCGATCTCTGGGTTGGGAAGATCCTCTGAAGAAGGAAATGGCAACCCATTCCAGTACTCTTGCCTGGAAAAATCCCATGGATGGACGAGTGTGGTAGGCTACAGTGCATGGGGTCGCAAAAGTCAGACATGACTGAGCGACTTCACTTTCACCTTTCTTTCAAAAAAGGAGTACAGTTAATAAAGGAGCAGTACAGAAGAATGAGCAGGCCAAGGAGATTTTGGACACACACAGCAGTGAGCATCAGCTGGAAGAGAGACCTCAGTTCCCTGACCAGGAGTCCTAATTGCTAGACCACAGAGTCCAGCAACTAGGGCCTAAATCCCCAGTCCTTGCTTATGTTGACAAGAAAGAATTCTGATGAGGAGGTGGCAGGTAAAGAGAAAAGTAAAATGTTTATTGGAAAAGCAGAGTGCAAGCGGAAAGACGTACAGGTGAGCTCTGCAAGAGAGGTGTGCCTTTGGGAAGTTTTTATCCTTTATGAAGGGATAGTTTTTCTGAGTCTTTGTCTTCCCACAGGCCAGTTGTGTTCTCCACCCCCACCTGCTCCCCAGCTAATTTGTCTCAGGACCTTCTCCTAGGTGCGCCTGGAAAAGATGGATTTCCATGCAAAGGCATCTGGGAGGAGAGAAGCAAGACTTATTATGGCCTGGCATCCCCTGAATTTTGATCCCCAAGGAGCCTCTATGCACAGGTGTACTGTCTCCCTTGCCCCAAGGACAGGGGCTATGTGATCTCTTGATCCTTTACTCAGGCAAGGTTTAGTCCCTCTCTGTTCCTGCATGATTGCTCTCCTAATGTGTCCACAAGAGACAAAGCCTGGGTATTTATCCCTGCTTCTGTTGTTACTTCCATTTCAGAGAGCAAACTAGGAGGCTGTATGTAAATGCCTAACCTGGAGTCCACTGATCTTCTGTCTCAGGCAATGCAAACAGGAGGCTAGTTTTAAGGGTCAGGCCTGAAGCCCATTTTTCCTGCCCCATGAAATATAAGCAGGGGTGCACGCATGGATGCTAATTTGCTTCAGTTGTGTCCGACTCTGTGGGACCCTGTGGACTGTAGCCCTCCAGGCTCCTCTGTCCATGGGATTCTCCAGGCAAGAATACTAGAGTGGGTTGACATGCTCTCCTCCAGGGAATCTTCCTGAACCCAAGTCTCTTACATCTCCTGCACTGGAAGGCAGATTCTTTACCACAAATGCCACTTGGGAAGTCCCGTAAACAGGAGGCTGGTTATAAATGTCTAACCTGGAGCCCATTTGTCTCCTGCCTCAAAAGCAACCAACAGGGATGGTGGTAAGAGTAATAGTGGGATGTCGACCCTCTGTGCTAAATTGCTTCAGTCGCATCTGACTCTTTGCGACCCTATGGATTGTAGCCTGCCAGGCTCCTCTGTCCATGGGCTTCTCCAGGCAAGAAAACTGGAGTGGGTTGCCATTTCCTCCTGTAGGGGATCTTCCTGACTCAGGGCTCGAACTCAAATCTATGTCTCCTGCATTAGCAGGCGGATTCTTTACCGCTAGTGTCAACCAGGAAGACCCACAACCAACATAATTAGAGGCTAAGGCAGAAGGGAGGAAAGAGTGCTCCGTGTGTGCAACGCAGGTAGAGTATGGAAGGAGGATCAGTGACAGGAGAGATGCTGTGGCTGTGAAGGACAGACGTTCTGACAATACCATTGGGAAGCAGGGGAAGACATTTCCTTGCATCTCTTACTCCATCTACCTCCCTGGTCTTTTACCAGAATCTCCCCTTGGTTGAAACCAACCAGCAGCCAGACAGCAAGGGTAACCATCTGGGTAGGACTAGAGAGTGGAGCCGAACATTGCTGAGCATGGACTGGAGATTAGAGAGCTTCAGAACAACATTGAAAGTGGATAATTCAGTCCACTACAGATATATGTAAATATATGCTTTTAGTGCCCCAATTAAAACAGACTTTTACAGACAGAGGTGTTGGCATGAAAAAGATAGCTGAGGAACCCTTCAAGGTCTAGAGTAGGAGTTTTGATCAGATACCCTGGATTCCACAGACTCAACTTACCAGAATGGTGGTGACGATGAGTGTTCGGTTGGCAAGAGAATCGGTGATATTATTGGACCTGTCTTTGTTGCCATCCGTCATGTTAAGCCCACTGTTGGAGTTCCAAATCCCAATCTACACAGAACACATCACATCAGAGGCTGCTGGACTGTCAGTGACGATGCTTATGCTAAAGAGAGGCCCCTTCTACATCAGGAATGGGTACAAAAGCTCATAGTCTGGGAAGAGGACACCAGGGCACCATTACAGGGGAAGCTGCTACATGTGGGAAAACGAAACAATGGAAGAACAACTGCGTATGTGGAACAGAAAATCTGTGCTATGTAGAGTGCAGGTATGGGAGGTCTTTTTAATTTATTAAGTTCAATGTTCTTTTCTAAATTAAGAATTAGTAAACGAGTATCAGATTTTCTTCCAATACGTATTTGTTGAACACTGACTTATAAACCAGGGATTCTTCTAGGCACTGGAGGACATAGCAATGAACAAAAGAGACAAAGACTTCTGCTCTGGTGGAGCTTACATTAGACTGATACAGATCTTATGTTGCCGAAGTATTACCATCAATGCCTTTAAAACTTATGAGAAATGAGACGGAGGAGGCAGGATGGACAGTGAAGAAGCTGGGCATCTAAAGGGGAAAGATAAATGGAACAAAAAGTGTGGATGGGCAGGAGACCACGTTCTGTGTCCATCATCGAGGAACTAGTTCTGGGTAAGGGCGTCTCCCATGGGCTCTGGTAGAGCTCTGTTCGTAGCTCCCTTGTACCTCTGTTAACGGACCTTCTTCTGTTCTTATCATCTATTTATCTGTCTTCTTTGTTCACTTGACCATGAATGCCTTTAGTGAAGGTATTACTTCTATTGCTTATTGATCTTTCTGTCACAGAAGCAACCATTGTGATTGGCAGTCAGTGAAGCCTCTTGTTCTTTTAAGAAATGGTAACCCCAATTTCCACCCATGGCCACCTCACTCTTGGGTTATTAGAGTCTGTAGAAGTAGATTGATTTGTTCTGCCTCTAGGGGCAATCTAGGAGCAGGGCCTTAGGGAACTGGCTGTTTGTCTGAAGTCTTTTGGAAGCATTTGCTGACAGCCTAGTGAGGTGGAATGCAAACCTGATTGCTGGGTGGCCTTGGACAAGATGCTAACCTTTCTGAGCTCTGGATCTCTACCTATAAAATAATTTATAAGGATGTGGAGACCATCAAATGAGTAAATGTCTGTGAAATTACTAGTATATGTTAAGAGCTGCATGAATGTTAACAATAAAGGAATGTTCACAATAAAGGACATAAAAATGGTCGCTCCAGTAATTTCTTTAAGCTTGCCCTGTTATGAAAGAACTTGGAATCATTAGTAAAATCCCTTTTCTTTGAAATTTATAAGCTGACAAAGGAGCTATGAAAAACAGGGACAGTTTAGGAACACCAATACTTGGATGCAGTCTGCAATGGACAGGGTAGACCCAAGCTTGATCTCTAAATATACTCTTCCATTGGGAGGACATTTGGCTGGCTGGACAGTGTATGAGCTTTTCAGATGGACTCTTGTCCAGATTCTAACTTTGCAATTTACCAGCAGTGTGATCATGGGGAAGTTAATTTCCCTACCAGTAAAATGGAGACAATGGAACTTTTCTGATGATTAAATAAAATTTCACCTGTAGAAATGTTAGGCTTCTTTCCTTTTCTATTTGCTTACTTTGATTTACTGCCCAAATGCAGCAGCTGAAAATTCATTTAGCTCAACAAATTTTATTTTTAGAAATATAAATTCTTTGAGGTAGTTTCAAGGATTATTACAGATTTGTTCATCAGTGTGAACTATTTGAATTTCACTGTCTTCTTTTTATACTTAATAAGGGATAGTTAGATAGTGAAATAAGGAGACAGGTCTAGGTAAATGGGGTTTGGGGGTAGTTTTTGCATTTGAAAGTATTTTGATCCTGTCTGCAGAGAGAGTACTAGAGGTATGATTAAGCTGTAGGATAACACCTTTAATGACCATTCAGTCTTTCCAGGATCAAGTGTAATATCCATCACTTAGAATGCATGAAACACATGCCTGCTGGTCAAAGAATCTTTGCTTTTCTTTGTCTGGCTTTGAACTCAAGAAAAAGGGAAATTTTTTTTCTTCCCTCTCTTCTAAACTCCACTCCTCTTCTCACTTTTTTGGGGCAGGGACCCTTGCTTCCAGGAAATATATCTCAGACTAACTACAGTAGGGAGTCTATGAATTTTTAGCCAAAACTATGTTTTAGGTTGTAAACAGTTGAATTCTAACTCTATGAAGACTGTGTTTCAATTGGGCCCTTGCTGTGTCTTTAATTAAACCTTGACTTAGGCACTAGGGAGAGGGGAACCTAATTTTTAATTAAATATTGAAAGCTGGAGGAAAAAAACTGCATTTTAGCCAATTTGTTAAGTAGTGAAGTGTGTTCTCAGTAACTCTTATTTCTATTAAAGTCAAGTGTTTAAAAGACTTACACTAATATTTGAAATGGCATGGCTGATTGGCCTTGCAACATCACTCTCTTTTAAAATACAGACTTGAACTTGTAGACAAATACATCCCACAGCTTAACATCTGGCTTTGTTTCTTTTACCAGCCTCACTAAAAAGTGTGGAAGGTATGATATCATTGCTGCTGCATTTATAACCTAATGAGTCCCAAAGTACCAATCAGTGTAGACTTTCCTCCATAAAATAAGAAAAAGAAGAAGAATTTTTCCTACTGTTGGTGTGACAGAAGTGTCCTCAAATCTAGACTAAAAGAATATCAAGAAAAAGTAAAGATCAAGCGATTCATGGGAAGTGGAGAGTTTACATATGAGGTTTGAATGACCTCAGCCTTGTATTTTCAAACTTTTTAATCAGCAAAGCAAGTAGAGTGTCTATGTTTGCATACAGGGTTATGTGTGTCTTTTAAACCAAAGTTGTCAACTGGCTTTACCTTTTATTTAACTGAAGTAAAATAACACATTAACAAATGTTTCTTTCTGAAAAAGCAAGCTCCCATGATTCATCCGTGCTGGGAGGTTGTTGTTCGGTCACTAAGCTCTGGTGGGAGGGCTTCAGTTAACCAGGTGCCTGGATATTTAGCATTTCAGTCCTGTCCTCCGACTTTGGAGGATTGCCTCGAAGAAGCAGAACCTTAGTTTTCAAACTGTACAGCAAAAGTGGTCAGCAGTAATTTACCAGTGAGAAGCAGTGGAAGGTGGATCAATTACTTGTGGGGAGGAACACTCAAAAACTAAATAGTCTGGTCCTGTCTTCTCTCACTTTGTAAACTGGCATGAGGGAGCAGTCATTTATCATCTAGGACAACAAAGGAAAGCACTTGAAAATGAGGACTTAAATGCAATTAAGCAAGCCCTTTTAAAAAAAGGTAGTGTGACAAAGGGAATGCTCAGGAAGTGACTAAGATCCATCTCTCAAACCTGGTGTGTGATTCATGTAAACTCAAAATCCAAAATTGCTGAGTGACATAAAGTATCTAGGGGAAAGAGGTGACTCTGTTTCCTGTATGATGAGTTTTATAAACATATATTTTAGTGATGAGCTTTGTAAAGACCGCCATATCCTTTTCTTGGAAAGAACTTCAGGCAGACTGTTCTCGACTGAAAAACGTAGGCGTGTAGAGAAGAGCTTTGGAATTAGAATGCAATGGGGTGAATCCTTCTGCTGTAAGGTAGAATCTTGTAGGGAGAGGACAGTGTGTTGGTTGGGTCTCAACAGGTCTCCTGTGCTAGCGCTCAGATTACTGCAAATTGTTGATGAGCAGTCATAACACAAAATAGCACACCACAGTATATACAGCTTGCAGCGTGGCAACAATGGGTCAGCAGAAGGAAGAGGCACAAAGGCATGGAGGAAAGCCAAGAAGTGCATCCTTGGGAAGTGGGGGCAATTATTGCAGTTTAGTGACAAATAAAGGACATTCCCCTCCCCTGAGAATAATTTCAGGACTTGGATTTCATTCCCTAGGATATTTGGTTTGAATTAATTCAACATTGCAGAAAATGCCTGGAGTCTCAAGCTGGATTAGTGTAATAAGCTTTTTTCTGGGTACCAGTTAGGTTCATCTGTGTATTAGCATAGAGGAGATGGGATTGTCCTCCTTGTGCCTTTGGTAGCCAGATTCATCAAAACTTAAAACAAGGTTATTAAACCTGTGCTTATTTAAACTTAAAAGCAGGACATTTTGGAGCTCATCTGAGTATGCTCCAAAAGGGAGGAGACAAGGCTTCTGACTACAGGGAGAAACTGTTTACACTTCCTGTGACTTAACTCATAATTCAAAAGATGAAAGCGAACCTGACAAAACTGTCCAAGTTGAACAACCTGGAGTAATTTAAGGTCCATATGTCAATCAGCAGGTGGTTCAGCAGTGGTTCAAGGGAGATAGATTGAAAGACAATGTTTGCATATCACTGGGACGTTTTCCTGATCAGAATGTTTGTAATGTCTAACTTTTGCGTCTATAATAAATCTGTGCACATTCATTGACAACATAATACCGTACAATAAGCTGTGAAGTAGTAGGTGCTATGATTTATAAGACAATCTCATTTCCTTTGCAAAATCTCTAACGTTTTTGTCCTCTGGAAACTGTGGTTCTAAAGCAAATTATGAAACAATATGTACTGACAAGGTTTTGTTTTTCTGCATAAAATGAAGATGGTGTGTAATAAAAGGGAATTTCTGAAAATGGTTCATATATTTTGTGGTGGTGACATTGAAGGAGATGTCCCGGCCCCTCGGAGCCTTAGCCTGTCTGACTAGTCTGATGGATCAAATCTATTTTATTTTTTCCCCCTTAGGGAAAAAAAAATATTTAGAGCCAAGAAAGAATATAAATGGACCAGTGTCTGCTTCTGTTGCAGCTACCTGCTTTTAGTCCTAACAGGGACTGGTCCTACCCAGGAGAAACAAAAATAATCTAGAGGGAAATATTTAATCCATCATTATTTAATCCACCTCAAGTCTGTTTCAATTGCCAGGCAATGTTGTTGAGAGACAACGTATTCAGTCACCCATGTTCTCCCTTTAAGTGGAATTTCGCCTCTAAACTGCAATTGGAGAGCTACTGGTCTGACAAAACTGGAAGGATGCAGGCTTTTCCTTTGGTATTTTCCACCCCACTCCCAGATTTCCTGCAGGTTTTCTCCATGTACAAACCTTCTTCCACACTTTATATAAGTGTTTAGACACTTCTCCAGCAGCCTTGGTTTTCAGAGGGGAAAAATAAAAATAGCACTTAATTAAAATGGAGCATGGAAGCCAAAAGGCATCATGGCACGTGAGTGCTAACAGAGTCACCCCCCCACCCATTGTTTGGAATCTTGAATGTTCATTCAACAGAAAGCCTGAGAATAGGTACAGGAAAGACATGGACCAAGTACTTGAATCCTACAGAAGTTACTTCTTGGTGGTGGAACCTGATTTTCACTTTTGCTTTTGCATGCCAAAAAAAAAAAAAAAAAAGGCAAAATTTTTTCAAATATGCACACCTATGCTGCAGAGCTTAAGGTCTTCATCATTCCTGTCAAAGTCATTTATAACCAGATTCAAACAACACACACACACACACACACACACACATTATTCCTTAGTGAGAAGAAAGTGTGCTTATTATTCTTTGACTAGATGCTTCTTGGCATTAGAAACTTGAGTGAAAGTGAGAAAATAGGCTTTTTTTTTTTTTTTAACAGTTTTCCTTATGGACCCCGCACGAGGCTAACATGAAAAGATTGGGCATTTCCTCCCTTGCCGACTGAGAGCGATAGGATGGCTCACTGCCTTAAGGCTCAGTCAGCCTTCTCAGGAACTGAGCCCAAGTCTCCTGAAGAAAGAAAAGTTATTGCAAACAATGAAGAGTTGAGAAACAAATTGAGAAAACACTTTCATCTAATTCGATTTTGCCTTTGTTAGAAAAACACCACTAGAATGTGCACAATATTGCCGTGTATGCATAGCTGGGAGAGCATAACAGTAGCTCCATCTATTTCATCACAAGCCTGAGCCAAAAAGATGTTTCCTTAACAGACTTTCTTCCTCCTGCTGTTGGGTCTGTCAGTGCAGTGGAGAGGGAGGCAGAGAAGCATGTACAGAGAAGCAGACATTTTCTTTTAAAAAGAGCTCTTATCGCCTTTTAGTCTCCAACAAGTATGATTTTCTTCCCTTTTGTTCCCTGCAGCCCAGCGTCCACATTCCATTACAGAAGTTAGGTGGGTGCCTTGTGCTCTGTCAGAGTGCGTCAAACTAACCGAAGAGGGAATCAGAGTGAAGAAATGAGAAAGAGAGAGGCAGAGAGGAAGTGAGAGGGGCAAAGAGAGACGGAGAGAGGAAGAGGCAGAGACACATGTGGAGAGAGAGACAGAGGAAGAGAAGAGATGAAGAAAGAGGGCATTTTTGCAAGGGGAAACTTGCGTGACTAATATGGATTCTCAAAGTTGTGGACTCATTATTTTCCTCAAGCTCTTTAACACTAGAGACTACCTTTCACATTCAGCCTGATTCATCTTTCTTTGTTTTAAACAAGCTATTTGGCAGTGGGGCAAATGTGTCTCAGTGGCTTCCCTGGTGGCTCAGATGGTAGAGTCTCCCTACAGTGCAGGAGACCTGGGTTCAATCCCTGGGTTGGGAAGATCCCCTGGAGGAGGAAATGGCAACACACTCCAGTATTCTTGCCTGGAGAATTCCATGCAAGGAGGAGCCTGACGGGCTACAGTCCATGGGATCCCAAAGAGTCAGACATGACTGAGTGACTTCCTTTTTTTATTTTTCCAAATGTGTCTCAGTTAACAAAAGCAACAAAACAGAAATGGAAACCTTATCTCATTTAAAAAATCACCCCCAAAGTAAAACATTGTTCCCAGAGATGTTCTTTTACATTAAGCATAACTTTTTGTCCACTAAAGTGAAAAAAAAAACAAATAACAAAGAAGC